>NC_057389.1:70178572-70478572 GCF_019320065.1 Cervus canadensis
CAGGTTGGATGCATGAGACAAGTGCTCGGGGCTGGTGCACTGGGAAGACCCAGAGGGATGGGGAGGGAGGTGGGAAGGGGGATCGGGATGGGGAATGCGTGTAAATCCATGGCTGATTCATGTCAGTGTATGACAAAAACCACTACAATATTGTAAAGTAATTAGCCTCCAACTAATAAAAATAAATGAAAAAAAAGAAAAAAAAAAGAAAAAAAAATCAGGAAAATGAACATTAAACCGCCCTTCTTTTTTGTCTTCTCTTGTTCTACTGTCTTAAACATTAGATGAGAGGATCTGATTTAAAACATGTGTTGGCAAATTACAATGGTAAGTTTTCCAAGTAAAGCAAAAAATAAATAAATGCACATATTTATTAAGCAGACATCCCATACTGCTGTTAAGGAAGCCTAGTAAAACCTTTGGTGAAGTCCTTTTTTTCCTGTGAATCAGTTTATTTCATTTTGATCTAATGCTAATTCAATGCATTTTTGAAAAGCCTCTTGCACTAAATGATTATTGCAAAAATAAATTGATGTGAATTGTCAGAAACTTATTTTGGAAGTGTCTAGTTCTATCCCAGAGTGAACAAAGCTCTTTAGTTATTTGAACTGAATTCAGATTAACAAGGAATAGAGCTGTACCATCTGATTACATTAAGGAAATTGTCATGTCAGTGTAATAGGATTTTTTCTCTTTCTGCTTGGCGATCTTTCAGTGTTGACTGTGTGTCTTCATGAATATGTATAGAAATTGTAAGGAAAGCAATTTCATAGGTTGATTAAAATATTAACTGAAGGATTTAAAGTCACTCAGTATCCTTTACACAAGGATTTATTCCAATGCAAATGGAATGTCACATCTCATTGATTTGCAGAATAGTTTATCTGTGTCTAATTTGTAAGAGAATCCATACAGCATCTGAGACAATCCATCCACACCCACCCCCAACCCCAAAATCCAGTATCCTGGATCTCTTACAGGTATGAACCTTGGGATGTGAACTCATAGAAAAATCATGTAAGCTCTCCTTTATGTATTTATTTGCTTGTCCTGGAAAGTGAACAATGCCAACTTGGGCATTTTGTGGCTATCATGGATTGTAGTTCTGTTATGCATTGGAAATGTAAACACTTATGTGAGCAGGACTGCAGTGTTTGGCCACGCAAACAATTAGCTGCTTTGTCCAGGGGTGCCTTTCATGTGGACTACGCTGCCGCCACGCCCCTGGGAGCACAGTAAAGCGGCTCTTCTATGACAGCAGGTGCCCTTGATGTGTGACTTTCTTGATTGTCTAGGATTTATGGACATTTGGTATGTTCTCAGCATTGAGTGATTTCCATTAGCATATATCCTATATAAAATAGGATTCCCTAGTGGCTCAGATGGTAAAGAGTCTGCCTGAAATGCGGGAGACCTGGGTTTGATCCCTGGGTCAGGAAGATCCCCTGGAGGAGGAAATGGCAATCCACTCCAGTATTCTTGCCTAGAGAATTCCATGGACAGACGAGTGTGGCGGGCTACAGTCCATGGGGTTGCAAAGTCGGACGAGACTGAGCGACTTCACTTTCACTTTGTATAAAATAATTAAAAACATCTCTACATCTTGCTTTTCCCCCTTCTACTGTTTCTTTTTCCTTTATTCTCTGCAATGTCCCTAATGGCATACTACAATTTCCAGGTTAGTTTGAACAGTACTCTGAATATATTATGTAGCCAAACCAGTTTTCATACTTTCTTTTTCATGATCTATGCTTTAATCTTAGATATGGGAAATTCTTTTTCATATTCATAGATTTCCTAAAATTTTGCATTTTCCATAATATTTTTTTTTTCACTCTGTGGAAGGAATATGACTATTTTATCATCACTATTCTTGTCTAACAAGTAGTTTATTTTGTGTTCATAGTTTGTAGTTTGGGCAGCATTTCCCTCCTCACTCTCTTTGGTTCTTTTAAAATTGGCCAATGCTTAAATCAGCTATAGTAAATTCAAAGAGATCAGGGACTGATTTTAATTGTTTTTCCTTTGATAGTGAATTCAATAGCCCTGAGTGCTTAATAGATATACTGCTTAGTGACCATTCATTTGTTCATTCATCAAGTACCTATCTGCCAGTTACTTTACTAGGTGCAAAGGGTAAAATGAATAAGAAAAAATTTCGTAAACCTGGGATATATGAAGTAGAAAGAAAACCCAGGCTACCTCAACTGTGTTGACTATTCAGTCTGCCTACCTCTCTCAACTTTTCAGAGTCATCCTTTGTTTTATTTATCATGTCCAGTCTTTTAACCTGTACTTACTGAGGGAAACAGAAAAAAGTCCTCCTACTTATCTCTCTGGAAGTGGAAGCCCCTTGTGGTCTTCAATATGGAGGTAATGTTCATCTCACAAAAGGAACTGTGGATTCCTGTCCACTTTTTCTTCTCTAGAAGGCTTTGTTTCAGATGACTGGTTTCCTTAAATATTTGCTGGAACTTACCAGTTAAGCCATTGGATCTGAGGTTAGCTGGTTGGTTGGTTTTTATAAGAAGGTATTTAATAATATATGCATTTATAAAAACAGTTATATTCTATTTTATTCTATCTTAATGTCAATTTTGGAGAGTTTTCTTTTCCTAGGATTTATCTGTTTAATCCACATTTTCAAATTTGTGAACATAAGTTAGTTCAAAATCATCTCTAGTTATCATTTTCAGTATAAAACATTTCCCAGATTTTAGTTATAAACTGTTCAAAGGATAGTAGAAACTAATATCCTTTCAATAAACTCCTTTCCCCTCTAAGTTAGCCAAAGTTGGATTTTCTTGCTTATAAACAAACTATCCTAACTAACGCACATATTATGCAGAAAATGGAAAGACGTCTATTTAATGGCAGCAATTAAAAAAAAACAAACTTCCACTAGAAATGTTTCCCCTCTCTTTCCCAAGTTAACCTGAAGCCTGAATTAAGAGGTCTGAGCCAGACCTGTTTCTTGTCAACATACCTCTAATCAGTATGCTCCCTGTAGCAGTGGCTGAAGAAGTGTTGATACAACTCACAGAATGTTTTCACTGAAATGACCTAGCTTTCGGGAGTTACTATAACCCAGCCCCAGAGAGAGGAGAGAGAAAAAGAACACAGGGATGGAGGGAGGAAGGGATGCCGCTGTTTTGAACTACTTGAGATTCAGAATTCTCTTCTAGTTTGACATTTTTTCTAATACATTTGGCATCAGAGTAGCATTAAATTGTATGATTTCTACAACTTTTGCATATATTCTTGGAAGATGAGGTTCATTTGCATTTTGCAGTTTTTAATAATTCACTTTCCTAAAAAGCTTTGTAGAAAAGGTTGTAGGCATGGTTTTGGCTCCCTCTGGTGGCCAGTCATATGTACTTTAAGTTTTATGCAGAGAACAAAACTGCTGCTGCTGCTAAGTCATGTCAGTCGCGTCCGACTCTGTGCGACCCCACAGATGGCAGCCCAACAGGCTCCGCTGTCCCTGGGATTCTCCAGGCAAGAATACTGGAGTGGATTGCCATGCCCTCCCTCTAGGGGATCTTCCTGACCGAGGGATTGAACCCACATCTCTTAGATCTCTTGCATTGGCAGGTATGTTCTTTACCACTAGCGCCACCCGGGCAGCCTGAAAATAAAGGCTACATTTAGCAAAAACATCAAGTTTAGGAAATATTTCAAATAAAATGTGTGACTCCGTCTATGTCTCTTTCTCAGGCTGTCTGTGGTGAAGGTACCAGTTATGCAGACTGATGCTGTTGCCTGTTCCCATGCCAATGCCTCCTTTGGCCCAACAAGCTCCTCAGTCATTCACATGGCAACCATTTAAGCTTTAGCCATCTAAACTCACCACCTCTTCATCGTCTGAGCAATGTTTCACCTTTCTTAGAAAGGATAGAGGTCTCCCAACACAGATATCTTTGACATCCTGATTATCTCCCCTGCCTCAAATCTTCATAAAAATCTCTATTTTCTTCTTGTCCCCATTTCTCTGTGTTCTATCCTGCCAAAGTCCAGTCAGTTAGGATGACCTCTGGATCCTGTTTCCCCTGATTCATCTGGAGCCCCACTGTATTAATCTTTATGATTTCTCTTTCTTTTCTATATCTCTGCACTCTTAGTCTTTGTTGGCTTTTCATGATCAGCATTTAGACATGCTTACATCAGCTATGGTTTTCAACTGCAAACAGTTCTGGCTAATTTAGGCTAAAAAAGGGCCCACCACGTGTGAGGTAATGAACAAGAGCCTACCTCAGAAAGAGCAGGTGCTCTGTGGAGCTGGGGAGCAGTGCAGAGAGGACAGAGTCCTCAGGACAAATTGTTAGGAGCTCGCTGAGCTGGGAGAGAGCGCTGAGTTGTCAGAAGTCAGAGCAGCTGATTAAGGAGCCAAAAAGGAAAGAGTTAAGTCATTATCACTTACTGTGATGGTAAAATGGTGGTGGTGGTGGTGGTTTAGTCGCTAAGTTGTGTCCGACTCTTTCGACCCCGTGAACTGTAGCCTGCCAGGCTCCTCTGTCCATGGGATTTTCCAGGCAAGAATACTGGAGTAGGTTGCCATTTCCTTCTCCAGGGGATCTTCTCGACCCAGGAATCAAACCCAGGTCTTCTGCATTGCAGGCAGATTCTTTACCAACTGAGCTATAAGGGAATATGCAAGGGGTATATTCACTTGTATGGTTATATGCAAGGGGCTAAAACCAAACAAAGCACCAGCCCCCTGCCACCCCATTCTCTTTTCCCCACTGTGGAGGGCTAGGTGGATCTAGGCAGTCTTAGGGGGCACCTTACCATCCACAAATCCTGAACAAGAGGCTCCTACAGCTTTTTGGGCCCTGGGCTGGGTAGGGGATAGTGGGTGAGGATTAGGAGTGGATGAATACTGGGTATTGAGACAGAGTGGGGAAATCTATCTTCAGGATTCCCTTTTCCTTCACGGTAACGGCAGCTTGGCAGAGGTTTGCTCAAGACCTCAGGTAAAGAGACTAAGGATTGAAGGCCCTGGGGCTAGGAATGCAAACCTGCAAAGCACAGGGTCTGAAAGGCCCTGACTCCAACACCCAATTCTCCAAGCCAGGCTTCAACAGTACATGAAACATGAACTTCCAGATGTTCAAGTTGGATTTAGAAAAGGCAGAGGAACCAGAGTTCAAATTGCCAACATCCCTTGGATCATTGCAAAAGCAAGACAGTTCCAGAAAAACATCTGCTTCTGCTTTATTGACTATGCCAAAGCCTTTGACTGTGTGGATCACAACAAACTATGGAAAATTCTTAAAGAGATGGGAATACCAGAACACCTGATTTGTCTCCTGAGAAATCTATGTGCAGGTCAGGAAGCAACAGTTAGAACTGGACATGGAACAACAGACTGGTTCCAAATTGGGAAAGGAGTATGTCAAGACTGCATATTGTCACCCTGGTTATTTAACTTATATGCAGAGTACATCATGCAAAATGCCAGGCTGGAAGAAGCACAAACTGGAATCAAGATTGCTGGGAGAAATGTCAATAACCTCAGATATGCAGATGACACCACTCTTACAGCAGAAAGTGAAGAAGAACTCAACAGTCTCTGATGAAAGTGAAAGAAGAGAGTGAAAAAGTTGGCTTAAAACTCAACATTTAGAAAACTAAGATCATGGCATCCAGTCCCATCACTTCATGACAAATAGATGGGGAAATAATGGAAACAGTGAGACACCTTATTTTTTTGGGCTCCAAAATCACTGCAGATGGTGACTGGAGCCATGAAATTAGAAGACGCTTGTTTCTTGGAAGAAAAGCTATGACCAACCTAGACAGCATATTCGAAAGCAGAGACATCACTTTGTCATCAAAGGTCCGTCTAGTTAAAGCTATGGTTTTTCCAGTAGTCATGTATGGATGTGAGAGTTGGACTACAAAGAAAGCTGAGTGCCAAAGAATTGATGCCTTTGAACTTTGATGTTGGAAAAGGCTCTTGAGAGTCTCTTGGACTGCAAGAAGATCAACTAGTCCATCCTAAAGAAAATCAGTCCTGAATATTCATTGGAAGAACTGATGCTGAAGCTGAAACTCCAGTACTTTGGCCACCTGATGCAAAGAACTGACTCTTTGGAAAAGACCCTGATGCTGGGAAAGATTGTAGGTGGGAGGAGAAGTGAACCACAGAGGATGAGATGGTTGGATGGCATCACCGACTCGGTGGACATGAGTTTGAGTAAGCTCCGGGAGTTGGCGATGGACAGGGAGGCCTGGTGTGCTGCAGTCCATGAGGTCACAAAGAGTCGGACAGGACTGAGTGACTGAACTGAACTGAGCTGTGTACCCAGGCCAGGAGGGCGGGAAGGGCAGCCTTCCCCGTGAGGCACCCAGGGAGAGCTCTTGTAATTAATTACCCATGGTCAGGCCTGAAAAGTCACATGTAGGTTTTTTTGTTTTTGTGTTTTTCAACCAGGAGCTGGACTCCTCATCATTGTGCGGGTGAATCAACTCTAAGCACTGATGTCAGTCAGATCCCGGGGTCAGAACCCACCCAGTATAGCAGTCCCATCAAACAGCATAGAGTGGGAGAAGAGGGTTAGCTCAGATAAAATCAGGGACTGTTGCAAAAAAAGGTGAAAGAGAAGCGAGGCAGGTTAACTCAGAGTCATCACACTACCCATGTTCAAGTCTCTCCCTTCTTAGAAAAAGCAAAGCAAAACCTGTTATAGAAAAGTCTCTCTTTGATCCTGTCTATTGACCCCTCCCCTTTTCCCCAGAACTGAGCTTCTAGAAATAATATTCAACATTCACGGAGTCCATTTCCCAGTCACTTATTTACTCATTTCTCAACTCACTGCTGTCTGAAATCAGCTCTGCCTTCCCCCTACTCAACCAAAATCCCCAAGGATGGCACTGTGGTTACAGTCCATGGACCTTTAAATCTTTTATTTCGGTATTTGACCCTATTGGCTCTGTTCTGCTTTTTGAACCACCTCTACTCTTGTTTCTTTCCTCTCCTTTCTCTCAACTGTTATTTCCCAGTCTCTCTTGTGGTCTTCTTATTATTCTTTCATCACAGAGTTTCTGTCTTCAGCCCACTTGTACACTGCTTGTTATATTCAGTCATTCTCCATCTCTCAGCAGGACCAAGGTTAGGAGTCCTAGGTCCTGAATTAGCACGTGGGATCCAAATCCTGGCTCGACCCACAGCTTGCTGTATCACTGTGGGAAAACCACTCAGACTCTCATTGTGAGTTTCCTTATCTGAGAGTGGACCTGCCAACAGGGTTGTCGTCGGATTTAATGAAACAATGCTCACAAAGCATTCAAAACAATGCTGGGCACACAGTAAGTGTAGCTTGATAAATGGTGGCTATCATTGTGTACTCAGAACATCTACCCTGCCCCATGCTCACATCAATCATGGTACTTCTTCCTTTGTAGTGTCTTTTTTTAGACCTCACATTCATTACATCAGTCTGTAACTTCCTTATCAGGGGGACTGTGTTTTTTTGTTATTTATTTATTTTATTTTTGGTATGTGGGACTTCATTTCCCCAGCCAGGGATCATACCTGTGCCCCCTGCATTGGAAACAAAGAGTCTCAACCACTGGACCACTAGGGAAGTCAGTTCAGTTCAATTTAGTCGCTCAGTTGTGTCCAAGTCTTTGTGACCCTATGGACTGCAGCACAGTCTTCCCTGTCCATCACTAACTCCCGGAATTTGCTCAAACTCTTGTCCATTGAGTCGGTGATGCCATCCAACAATCTCATCCTCTGTCATCCCCTTGTCCTGCCTTCAATCTTTTCCAGCATCAGGGTCTTTTCCAGTGAGTCGTTCTTTGCATCAGGTGGCCAAAATGTTGGAGTTTCAGCTTCGGCACCTGTTCTTCTAATGAATATTCAGGACTGATTTTCTTTAGGATTGACTTTTAGGTTTGATCTCCTTGCAGTCCAAGGGACTCTCAAGAGTCTTCTCCAACACCCAGTTCAAAAGCATCAATTCTTCGGTGCTCAACTTTCTTTATAGTCCAACTCTCATATCCATACATGACTACTGGAAAAGCCATAGCTTTGACTAGACAGACCTTTATTGGCAAAGTAATGTCTCTGCTTTTGAATATGCTGTCTAGGTTGGTCATAACTTTTCTTCCAAGAAACAAACGTCTTTTAATTTCATGGCTGCAGTCACCATCTGCAGTGATTTTGGAGCCCCCCAAAATAAAGTGTCTCACTGTTTCTATTATTTCCCCATCTATTTGCCATGAAGTGATGGGACAAGATGCCATGATCTTCGCTTTTTGAACACTGAGCTTTAAGTCAGCTTTTTCAGTCTCCTCTTTCACTTTCATCAAGAACCTCTTTAGTTCTTCTTTGCTTTCTGCCATGAGGGTGGTATCATCTGCATATCTGAGGTTATTGATATTTCTCCCAACAATCTTGATTCCAGCTTGTGCTTCATCCAGCCCATCATTTCACATGATGTAATCTGCATAGGGAAGGCGGGACTGTACTTTTTGGACACCAGAGCCTTAGCATAGAGCTTAGCACAAAGAAGATGCTGCATAAGTGCACATTGGATGAAGGTGATAGACATCATGGATTATGTATTAAGGGGAATATGAAAGTAAATTTGGCATGGTTAGGAAAGGTCTTCCAGATTTCCTAGATAGTAACATAAATTCTTTTCATTAAAATGCTTGGCTATCATTTTAATTTTTTCAGTCCCACCTGACAAATATCCCAAACCCTTGTTCAAATAAAATTCAAGAATCTATCAGACAAAAACTTTTCCTTTCCTTTGTCTTCCCATCATCATAATCACCACTACCATCATCATCACCATCAGTATTGTCTTCAAGTGCCTGATGCAACCACTGAGTAATAATCTTGAAAATTTGTCCAATAAGAATCTGTGCTGCAACTTAGGTTCCCTGGGAAGTAGAATCTGAGCTTCAGTTGGCATGCAGAAAGTGAAAGTTAGTTAAGTTGCTCAGTTGTGTCCAACTCCTTGCAACCCTGTGGACTGTAGCCCACCAGGCTCCTCCGTCCATGGGATTCTCCAGGCAAGAATACTGAGTGGGTTGCCATTTCCTTCTCCAGGGGATTTTCCCAACCCAGGGATCGAAGCCAGGCCTCCCACATTGCAGGCAGATGCTTTAACCTCTGAGCCACCAGGGAAGCCCCAATTGGCATGTGGGAAGTTGGTTAAGAAAGGCTCTTGAGTTCAGCACCTGGAAAGGGGTGGGAAGAAAGCAAGACTAGCTGGAGGGAGAGGAAGGACCGTGATACAGACAGATGAAGCTCTCAGCGGGCCCCAGGGAGCTCTGGAGCGGAAATGGTGCTCTGACCTTGTCCCCGTTTGACCTCAGGGAGACACAGAGGTGTCCCGGAGCTGGCTCCTGCCGGGGTCCAGCCTCGGCAAGATCCAGGGGGCACCCTCAGGATGAAGGGCATCGTCGAGAGAGAGAGAGAAGACACGTGAGACCAGCCTTGATAGGGCCAAGTCTGAGAGGGGGAGAGAGAGAGAAAGAGAGAGAGAGAGAGAGAGAGAGTGACCAGACGGGGGGTGCAGAGTCTGGCAGAGTCTGGCAATGCTTTATTTTTTACCATAGCTTTTATACCCTAAGTTAGTACATTTCTAAGGGGAAGATAGTTTAACATTACATCAGCTTGTTCTTCACGAAACCAGGGTGTTTTCTGCATACTTCTTTGTTTATGAGGGTCTGGTACATTATCTTCTGGCCTTGGGGCCTATTGACATTTTATGACCTAGGTGAATGCAAAGCTGTTTTCCGTAATCTATTCTTAAATGAACACAAAGGTCAGTCCTTTTGCAGAAGTTATCAGTTAAATTTATCTAAAAGGTTTACCACACAAAGACTCTGCAGCTCCGGTGAGGCAGCCCCTGTTTAGCATTCCTGGTTAAAATGAACAATTCTGAGCTCTTATTTTTCTAAATCTTTAAATATAACCACTTTTAGAATAATATTTTTATGTTCTCTAATAGGGCTTCCTCACCTCCCGAAGGGCTCTGTGCCTATTAGGGCCTTTTGTGTGATCAGGTTCTTTATGCTGTTTATGATTAAGGTGTTGTGAGCAGTCATGTGCATTAGTATGCTGCCAAGCAGGCTAGAATGCCGGCAAAGGGGTCTAAATTGAAACACTCCTTTCATCCTGGATAATCTTATAGGATACCACCGTCCAGGGGACATATTGATTAAAGTTCTAGGTTGATTCTGTTTGGAGAGAGATCAGGGAAGGCCTTCTACCTGTGTCACAGAAATTAGGGAGTAGTCTAATATAGCAAGCATCAGAAAGACCGAGATCATCTTTAAGGTGAGCGCCGGGGCAGCTTTTCGAAATCCCTGAAGTCCTGACCTGCCTTGCTTGTCAGGTCTCCTCCTCATGACCTTGTCATGGGTGGGATCTCATGTGCTGGCTCCCGGCAGGCTCCTACTAGCTCCAGAGAGGAGACATTGCAGGTGTGCATTCATTGACAAGCCTTTGGTTTGAAATGGGCCGTGGTAGGAGCATTTACTTTATGGAAATTGGAGACGGGCTGCCCTGAGAAGTGGATGTGACCTTGAGCTGGGTGGGGCTCTTTAGGAGAGGAGATCTCCAGAGAAGGCTGACAGCTTAGAGCGATAGCAACCTTCCCAGCAGCTGAGGGGATACAGCCCACCTTCCTGGGGAAGGAAATGGGCTCCACAGCACACCACCCCTAACAATCCCCGTGCTCTAGTGATGCAGCTCTGAGAAAGCACAAGGAGATGATGTGTTTCTAAGTTTTATATGTGTCCTTTTGACAGCAGTGTTTCCTTTATAGTTCAAAAAGTTGCAAATAGATAATAGGTTTTTTAAAAATAAATTTCTTCTAAAAGAGTTTTAGAAAACAGAAAAATTGCAAGGACATTACAAAGAGTTCCCATGTACCCCACACCCAATTTCCCTGGTTATTAACATCTTAGGTTAATATAGCATATTTATTACAGTTAATGAAGCAATACTGATACATTAATATCAACTAAAATCCACACTTTATCCAGATTGCTAAGGAGAAACTACTTAATTCTAGATATAGAACTGAGAATGGACAGGTGTGTGGTTGGAACAATGAGGAAACTGGGTAAAGAGTCAGAAAAACTGCTTGTTGTTACATGTGACCCTAACCAGGCAGGTTGGGTCCTCTCTGGCTATTTGGCTTGTTAGAAGCTTTGCTTTGTCTTAATAATACTATGCTGACTGTTCTGGGCGATGGTAACTATGCTGTCTGGTCAATTTACTAATCTAAGCAAACAGTACAGAGAAAGCTTTTAAAATCTTCTGTAAATAGTAGGTAGTTACACTGGAGATATGTACAATTGCATTCTTTTCAATTCAAGTAGTAGTCATCATTTATTTTGGACCTTTCCTTGAGTACAAAAAAACTTAAGTAAATTTTGATAGTAATTAATAAATTAATACTACTTACAAATTACCATGAGAATGGTGTTAATACTTGGGTCACTCAAAGAACTTTTATTTATATGTGACCTCTTTTAGTAATATATTAAAAAATAATCTGAATGCATAGCAAATTCACTTTGTTTTCATTATATTTTGAATAATGACTTTCTTGTTTTTATATTAATTAGAAATTCACGCAGTACAAAGTAGAAGGTAAAAAATTATAGAAAATCTTACCAACCAGAAATAAAACTGTAAACATTAGCCAAACCAAATTCCAGTAACCTCTAGATGGATATTTTTCTAGATCTCAGTCTATATGCAGTCTTTGAAAGTTAAATATGGCTATATAGAAATAGCTTTATCAAAGTGGATAAGGAAGGAAAAGAAATGGAAGAAATTGCTCTTTTAAAAAAGTTGTTTCTTTAACAAAGCTATGTGTATTCCTAAAATAGTCCTCTCAGGCAGAGGTCACAAACTCAAGTGGCTTTAGAAGCAGTGGCAATATGATTTGTGAAGCAAGCAATGGATATTAAATTGCTAGTATTGTTTTCAACATAAAAATCTCTCTGATTATATTGCCTGTGTCATCACTGAGTAGGTCAAAGAAAATGAAGGAGCAAAATATTTTCATAGTCAATTAACCATATTCAGATGACAGTTCTCTAGGTTGTTACCCTTTCAAAGATTAAAAAAAGATTAAGAAGTTATAGTTAATTTATTTTTTAAGTGATATATTTCACTTAAGATAGAATTGATTGATACCATGCCATGAAAATTAAGAAATCTATACTCCTAAAATTTTATTTCACTTATCATGTGCATTATATAAATTAGTTCTCTTAGCTATATATTAATTTTACATTTTCAAACATTAAAATATTTAGATTTAATTTTGTAAACATAATTCCCATTTTAACTCTTACTTCTAAATGGATTTAATGTTCACTACATGTTGTCGCATACTCATTCCTGTGTTCTTTATTTTGTTAATCTTTAGATTGGCTTGTTTTTTAACTATCTGTTTTCCCAAAAGAACTCTGAGAATCACAAATACAATCATATTTGAGAATATCTGACTTTTGCTTTAACAATTGAATAGCATCATGGCTGAACATAATACGCCCTTCTCAAAACTTCATAGATGTTGCTGTGGAGCAGTCTGAGACTTGTTGATTTCTTTTCTCTTGTGATTTACTTTTTTCACCTAGATTACTGAAGAACGTCTCCTTTATACTTGGAGTGTGATTATTTCACCAGAATTCCGCCCCCCTCCCAGTATTATCATTCTATAGCAGGTTCTTCCTGATAACAATTTTACTCTTTCATCAAAGTGAAGAGTCAGTTTCCCCCACATGATAGGGAAATTGTCTTCTAGTGTATATCTGTTGTGACTGTTTCACACAAGAAAGACTCCCCAACCCAGTTCTCATTTGCTGTTGAGATGGATGGTATCATACACACACTCTAAGAAGATATGAAAAGGTTTATTACTCACATCATGTGGCTTTCTGGGGTGAGCAGGACAGGCTCCCAACAGGTCCAGCAATGTCTGGAGGGAGCAGGGAAAGTGGCTGGCTTGGAGTTTTATTGTGTTTGGGATGGGGACGCAGGAGGACAGTTCTCCCACACAGCTGGGGTCTTGCATGGTTTGAATGTCCTGCCAGAGCCAAAGGAGGGAGCGATGGGCCATCTTCATCAGTTTGCCCAGATGTGGGTCAGAAGGGAAGAGGGCTTGAAAGCTGTCAGTGGTCACATAAAAAATGGAGGCAGACTTGTCAGACTCTTGTTACAGTGATGGGATGTGTCTTTGTGTCTGTTTTTATTTGTTGTTTTTCAGTTGCTAAGTCGTGTCCAACTCTTTGCAACCCCATGAACCGAAACACAGGGGGCTTTCCTGTCCCCCATTATCTCCCAGAGCTTGCTCAACCTCATGTCCATTGAGTGGGTGATGCCATCCTACCGTCTTCTCCTTTGTCGCCGCTTCTCCTATTGTCCTCAGTCTTGCTTTAGGGACACAGTTATTCTCAGGCTGACTTTTCTTTGCTCTCAGCATCGACTTTGTGTTTCTCCTTTGCATTTGCTATGAACAGCCCTTCCTTTCTGTCAATAATTCAATTTGCAATTGTGCCTACTCTGTGAAGGTTTCTTATTTACATATTAGGAAATGATGCACTTTTAGTCCTCAATTTCTTTCTTTGCTTTTGCAATGCATTTTACATCTAATTGTGTTGTTTCATCAAGTTTGTCTTTTAGCTCTTGTTCCACTGAATTTATTTTCGTATTAAATTCTATCTTGAGCAATCACATGGCAGATGGCATTTTCTTCTATTTGATTATATCTTATTCTAGACTGAACTTTTCATCTGTTTCTTGTATGCTATATATTTCTGTTTCTTTCTGCCTTATTTTTGTACTTTCCCCTCCCCCAGGGGCACCAGAAGACTAGTTCCTGGATGTTCCTCCATCCCTCATAGCACCCTGCATCTGCCTTCACGGGTGTTCCATGAGTCCCCTTGGCTGACAATTTACACAGCCCCCCAACCTTCCCCTCCTCCCCAAGTTGGAGGTTATTAGGAGAGTTCTCCTGGCTTGTAAATGTCTTCTTTCCCTAGCACTGTTCCAGCAGTTTGGGGATCACCTCTAGGATGCAAGTTAGGCAATACAGACACTCTTTCTTGTCTTGGCAGACCTTTCTTTCATGTCTGTTATTAAATTCTGCCTGGTGTTTCCCTGTTTGCTTGCTGTTGCTGGGTGGATTTTTTCCCCCTGCTGCCTATTTGTGGGTTTACTGTTTTTACTTCCTTTACTAGTCACTGAATAAAGGGGAGTCTGCAGTTGTCCCTTGTGGACGTGTCTATATGGGAAGCACCATCTAATTCTTTTCAAACTGTGCTCACTGGTGAAAATTACTGAAGAAACCACTCAATGGTTCACACATCCTATGTGTAAATATCAATCCTGTGAATGGCACAGGTCTCTGAGAGGTTGAGAAGAGGAAACTAGGTGCAAATGAAAATGGAGGGGTGATAATTTCAGATGATTTTCAACTTTAAGCTTGAGAATAGATTAGAAAGGGGAACTGTTCGTATATCACAATATATTTTTGTTACTTTTTAAAAAAAGTTTTCCTCCGATTCCCTTCCCTAGTCTCCAGTTAAGGGTGGGTGAATATAAATACTGTTTGTGTGAACAAATGTGGCCTGCACCCTTGATGCTATTCCTTATTTTTTAACAAATTTAATTAAATTAGTTAATTTATTTATGGCTGCAGTAGGTCCTTGTTGCTGTGTGTGGGCTTTCTCTAGTTGCAATGAGCGGGGGCTACGCTTCACTGCAGTGCACAGCCTTCTCATTGTGGTGATTTCTCTTGTTGCAGAGCGTGGGCTGTAGGTGCGCTAACTCAGTATTTGTGGCATGTGGCCTCAGTACTTGTGGTATACGGGCTTAGTTGCTCTGCAGCAAGTGAAATCTTCCCAGACCAGGAATCAAACCCCGTCCCCTGCATTGGTTGGTGGAGTGCTACCTACTCTACCACCAGCGAAGTCTGATACTATTCCTTCTTTTCTTTTTTGCTTTCCCCTAAGCTTCTTGCTTCCTTCCACACCACAGCCTGGTATGCAAATACTCAGGGAATAGTTTACATTTATGCTTTCTTGATTCCTGACATATCTTACATTAAACAGGAACAGTCACATAACCAACTCATAAATTAGAATATGTGACTTTAAAACTTCATTCCCCTGAGAATCTGGGGAGAAAATGTGGAAACATTACATGTTTACCATCTAGAAGGCTGTTTGTCCCTTATACCCCAACTGATTCACTTACACTTATGAGGCAAGTGCTGAAAACAGAGCTAAAAATAGGGCTAGAAAGTGTGATTGAGGCTGGTGTGGAAATGGGGAGGTGACAGGAAGGAGGAAAACTGGGCCAATGGCTGCTGCAAGTGACTGTTCCAAGAGCTGAATGTGGCTTTTGTGTTTGCTCATCATCTGGGGATGGCGCATGGGTGGCAGGCAGTTCTTGTCCCCTGCCCCGATGTGACTCTAAACAACCTTTGATAGTTACCTGAGAAACTCAAGGTGAGTTGTAGGATTACAGGCTTTCACACTGTTAAGGACCCGGGTCAGATCCTTAGCTAACCCATTGCCAGAAAAATCTGAGGTTGTAACAAAATGCCTGTACCCCTCAATTTGATAATATATATCAAGAGCTTGGTTAAACGGTCATCTCAGCTAGTCTGGACTCCTTGGGCTCAGGTGCTGTTCTAACACTTGAGTAGGTGTTACCCTTCCTCCAAAGATAATTGTTCACCTTTCTGGCTGGAATGGTTTTGGGGTGGATTCCTTGATGTACTCAGGGTTTACCTAAGTGTTGGAGAAGACTTCTGGGGAAAAAAGGCCCATATTTTGGCTCTACTTCATTGAATGACGAAGATATAGGTCATGCCTAGTGGGCAGACTGCCCACTCCAGTATTCTTGCCTGGAGAATCCCAGGGACGGGGGAGCCTGGTGGGCTGCGTCTATGGGGTCGCACAGAGTCGGACACGACTGAAGTGACTTGGCAGCAGCCGCAGTGGGCAGACTGAGATTACATTGCAAGACACTGCCATGGGGCCGTTGAGAAGGAAATCATCAAAAAGGAGGGGCTCCAGGGTCTTCCCTGGCTGTCCAGTGGTTAAGACTTTGCACTTCCAGTGCGGGGGTGAGGGTTTGATCCCTGGTTATGGAAGTAAGATCCCACATGCTCTGCAGCACGGCCAGAAAAAGTGGGGGGCTCCAAATGGGACAAAGGTCACACCTAGTTCTCAGAACACAGGGCAGTGGTGTAACCAACCTCACTCCAACCTGTGTTCTGATATTTTGGTAAAACAGCTAGGCATATGTGAATTGAAAAAGCTGCATCAATTAAGAGCTGAAGCACTCAGGGCCCAAGCCAATTCTTGTGTTGAGAGTCCACTCGGGAGTAAAACTGTCTTCTAGCTATATACCTCCATGGATACACTCAGCCCTCTGTGTCCCAGGCTTCAGGCTGTTGCTGACTTTCTCAATAATGTGACCCATGGGAGTGCTGAATTACTCCTGTGATCTTAAAGCCCCTGCCACTTGCTTCCAGCCGTGTAGGGCAGGGACTGGGGAGACCTCCAAGGTGGGTGTGGGCAGGGATTGGGCTGTGGGCTCTAGGACAGTTCCTACCCAACTTGTCAAAGCTCTGGATTTTCCAGTGACTGACTAGAGGCTCCAGGTGACCTACCTCAGGAGTTCAAGGGTGGCGTGAGCCATTGGACAAATTTGGACCAAAATAAGATGGCAGATTGTAAAGAGTTTGCAGACAAAAATCTCCTCTCCACTGTTATCTCTTGGCTGTTGCAAGATACAGTACCTTGAAATAGTTTCTCTCAGAAATAAACTAGGTTTTGAAGCTGTAATAAGCTGGATAACATGCCACCTTGTATTTGCTTCCCTCCTTCCTTCCTCTACCCTTGTTCCTGAAAGTGGAAGTGGCTCAGTTGTGTCTGACTCTTTGCAACTCGATGGACTCTACAGTCCATGGAACTCTCCAGGCCAGAGTGCTAGAGTGGGTACCTGTTCCCTTCTCCAGGGGATCTTCCTAACCCAGGGATCAAACCCAGGTCTCCTGCAATGCAGGCAGATTCTTTACCATCTGAGCCACAAGGGAAGCCCAAGAATACTGAAGTGGGTAGCCTATCTCTTTTCCAGCGGATCTTCCCAACCCAGGAATCAAACCGGGGTCTCCTGCATTGCAGGTGGATTCTTTGCCAATTGAGCTATGAGGGAAGCCCCTATGATGGAAAGGACACTTGTTCCTACTTCCCTACAATTACAGCCCCCAAGGAAACGCTAGCATGTAACTCAGGCTGTTACATGCTGAGTTATAATACAAAATATAGTTTTATACTTTATAAAACAATATATAGAATATAAAACAAAATATACTTTGTTCTATAAATATATTTTACTTATATTAGAATAATATAAAAACAAAGGTGAATTTGGCAGGAGATTGCAATAGAGTCAAGAGTATGGAAGAAGCTTTGGGGCTCTGGGCAGGTTTAGTAGACATAATAGATCAGGGGCAGCAGATCTAGGCTCTGGATCCATTCTAAAGGTGGGTTGACAAGTTTGGGGGTTAGGAGTAAAGTGTGATTTATGGTATGCCTTTGCTACCTTACAAGTACAGGGGGCCATATGTAAAGAAAGGGGGGCTATTAACTACAACTGGCAAAGAAATAAGAAAAATAAAGAGGAACTTCTGTTGCTGTTGGAAGCAGTATGGGAACCTGCTGCAGTGGCAGTAATGTAGCCTCTGGTGAGACCACCAGAGGGTGAACGCGCCTTAGGCGAAAGGGAACCATTTGGCTGACCGACTGGCACAGCAAGCAGCCGCCCGAGACAATATAACAACCAAACTTACGGTAACACCTGTGGTGTCCAGCCTACTAACTGCCCAAGCAGTCCCAGTCTATGACAAGGAGGAAACCACTTGGGCACAAACTGAGCAAGGAGCACTGTGGGAGGACAGATGGTGGGAATTCTCAGATGGGAGACTCTTCGTCCCCTCTAGGTTGGCATTTCAACTGGTTGCAGATTCCCATCAATCCACCCATTTAGGAAAAACAAAGACTTGTGAGATTTTTAGCGCTCTATTTTGTCATACCACGTCTAACAGCCTTGTGTATAGATGCAAGCCACCGATGCATAACCTGGGCCAAGAATAACCCAGCCCCAAAGGAGAGAGCACCAACTGGAATACAATTAAAGGGCACCACTCCATTTGAACATCTAGAAGTGGACTTCACTGAGGTAAAGCCATGCTGAGGATACAAATATTTGCTGGTGATGATATGTACTTTTACGGGATGGGTAGAAGCTTACCCTACCAAGACTGAAAAAGCAAAGGAAGTGGCCCGATTCTTGCTGAGAGACATTATTCCTAGGTTTGGGTTCCCTCTGAGTATAGGATCAGATAATGGGCCCGCATTTGTGGCTGAATTACTCCAACTGGTCTGCAAAGCAGTAAATATTAAATGGAAACTACATATAGCTTATAGGCCACAGAGCTTAGGAATGGTTGAGAGAATGAACTGGACCATCAAGGTGACTTTGGCAAAATAGGTGCAAGAAACTGGCGCCCCCTGGATGGACGTGCTGCCATTGTGTTAATGAGGATCAGAATGACCCTCCCCCGTCACACAGGTATTCTCCCTATGAGATAATGTCTGGGAGGCCTCCCCCACTTATTGGGGAACTAAAGGGAAATTTGTTACAAAAAGGAGGGGTGGAGGTGTGGTGGCAACTGTAACAGTTGGGGAAGGTAATCTATGATATCACCCCTTATGTTCAAGAAAGAATTCCCTTTTCTTTAGGTACTACTATACACCCATACTCACCAGGAGATTTAGTATGGGTAAAGGATTGGAAATGGCAGACGTTATCTCCCACCTGGAAAGGGCCATACACTATTGTACTAACCACTCCCACTGCAGTTAAAGTTGCAGGTGTCACTCCCTGGATTTACCACACTCAGCTCAAGACAGCAGCGGAGGAAAAAGGACACTGGACCACCCATACTAACCCAGAGGAACCACTGAAGACCCGACTCATCTTCTGTTGACGACTACAGATCCAGGATGGAACCACTACAAATGATTCTGCTGTTCCTGATTGGCATGACGACCCTACCTGGACTGCAAACTCAGGATAATGTGTTCCTGTCCTGGGCCCACTCATATGCGAACTTCCATAACACTTCTAACTGTTGGGTTTGTGGGGCCATGCCTTTGTCAGTGATGGATGGACTTCCTTGGTGGGTTTCTCCCCTCTGTTCCTTTTTGAGACAACAACAAGAAACGTTTCTTTCTTCGGTAACTCACAACCTGTCACTTCTTTCTTGGTGTAAACTGGACTCTAATCTGATTGATCAAGGTCATGGGGCGACATCTGAAGTAAATGCAAGCTTAACAGAAGTAACAAAAGCCTACACTTAAAAAATAAAAAAGATAAGAAATCTATGGCCAGTAAAAAGGGCCAATTCACCAGGTACTTTGAACAATTTTACCAGATATGAAATGAATATTTTTGGATGACTTCAGAAAAAGGCCAGACTATTGTCCCTGCCCCATCTGTTGGGAGCAAAGTGAACAGAATATTGGATTTGGTGACCATCCCATAGATCCAAAATAATTAAAGTATGTGGGATACTTGTCCCCAGAGCAATGTGAACAAATATTAGAGGTCACCTATCACCCAGATTTACCAGCTCGCTGGCCTGGCTCAGACTGGAGGAACAACCCTGGGATCTGATGGGTGGCCCCTAAAGGTACCCAATGGCTGTGTGGATCGAATTTATGGCCTTGGCTTCCAGTTGGTTGGGTCGGCCACTGCACTTTAGGATTTGCCTTTGCTCATGGACGTATTAAGCCATGCTTACAACAGGCCCCAGTAAATTTGCCTTATTTACCTGTGCGGTGGGCAAGGTCTGTGTTTCAATGGTATGATTACATAGCTGCCTTGTTTGTACCATCTATAGGAACAACAGATATTAAGATTAAAGTAGAAGCTCTAACTTCATGAAACACACAAAGGCAATCCAAGGCAAAGGCAATCACGCAAAGGCAATCCAAGCTTTAAATGAAGAACAAATATGAATGAGAAAGGCAGTGATTCAAAATCGGATGGCTTTAGACATGCTTAAAGCTGCCCAAGGAGGGACTTGTGCTATAATTAAAGTTGAATGTTGTGTATATATTCCTGATTTATCTGGCAAAGTATCAGCCACTGTAGATGACATGTAAAACCAGGTAAAAGCTATGTCTAATGATAATCCTTCTTTTTGGACATTGGTATTTTCTTGGATCAAAGGTGATTGGTGGAAAAATCTTTTTGTAATTATTTTGTTAATCATTATATTAATTTTTGGGCCTTGTATTCTCCAGTGTATAACTCAATGCGTAACCTCCAGACTGATAGCTCTGCTGCAGTTACACAGTCCCCGTGTACCATACACACCCATGACTGATGCCCATCATTAAAGATAAGAGAAGCATCAGGAGGGGGGAATGTTGGGGCCAGTGTGGGAGAAGCAAGAGAGACTCCATCATGAAGCCTGTCATCCATCTTAAAGACAAGATGTGAAATGGGCATGAACTTTGCCCCAAGAGTGAGAAACAGTTGCTAATGAAAAGGCCTCCTGGAGACATCCCTCCCTACAGATGACAAATAGATTGTAACTGAGCTCAGGCTGCCCCTGTTAGATTAACCAAGGAGACATCCCACCCTTGATGTATAATCATTGTTTCCCCCCTTTAACCTTAATTGTTTGTTCTCCTAGCACCTATTTGTTGTAAAACTCAGTCATATACAACAGAGGTTGCTAACATGTAACCTGTCACAAAGCAGGGGGTATAAAACTAGGCCTCTCAGAAACATCAGGGTCCTTGTTGGGAACTGATTCCCCTTGGACCCTCTGGCATAATAAACTGTACTCTACTGCCTTGAGTGTCCTCTGAGGTGAATCCACAACAGTCTAGGCTCTGGATCCATTCTAAAGATGGGTTGACAACTTTGGGAGTTAGGAATGAAGTGTGGTTATGGAATTACGCTTCAAGAGGTACATATCCTGTTCTCTAGCATTTGGCAACAGGAAGACAACTAAAAGGACTTGTCCATGTAGTTTCGGATGTGTATGCCTATACTCCAGAGATTGGGCTTCTCTGGTGGCGCAGACGGTGAAGAATCTGTCTGCAATGTGGGAGACCTGGATTCAATCCCTGGGTCGGGAAGATCCCCTGGAGAAGGGAATGGCAATCCACTCCAGTATTCTTGCCTGGAGAATTCCATGGACAGAGGAGCCTGGTGGGTTATAGCCCATGGGGTCACAAAGAGTCAGACATGACTAAGCGACTAACACACACGCACTCCAGAGATTACAGAAATATTTTGGCTGAGAGTCTCATTTAGGGGGTGGAATTATTCACCGCATTAAGACTATATAGGAAAAAGTAGTGATAAGAAGTGATCACTCCTATCAGTGAATATGAAGAAAAATAATGAGAGACCTTTCTGTATCCACTGGACACTATTTTGCTAAACCTTGGAAGTCTGTGCTTTGTTTTATGAGGGAAAGTAGAGTGATTCTTGTTTAGAAGGAATTCATAGGGCCTGGACTCCATCTCAGGCCTGTCCGTGCTGATCGTGCTAGGCCGCCTCTCCAATGGACTCTGAACTCTGTGCTTAGCGCCTGTGGGAATGACAATGGAAGGATAAGACCCCCTCTGGGCAGGGGAATCTTGAAGATCACATCCAGGTTAAGAGAAAGCAGACACTAATCACCCCTGCCTCCGGACAGTATCTATCAGAATGTAACCATAGGCTTATCGGTTATTAACTGGTTGGAATATAACCTCGGGTTTATTGATTATTAACTGTTTGAACACATAACACGTGAATGATGGGGTTGTTGTGATTGTATTTACCCTTCCTTTGTAAGCCTCAAGGGATTTGGGCTGGTGGGTTTGGACATGTACACATGGGGTATAAAAGATTTTCACAAATGCTGGTGGGGGTCCTTGGCTAAGAGGAGACTCTGCCTTGGGCCTGCTTGTGTAATAAACTGCACTCCACTATCTGCATTGTCCTTCTGAGTGAGTTTGTTTCCCGGAAAGCATGGCTATAACACTTGCACATACAAATCAGGCTGTTTAATTCTCACCACAGCCCAGGGGGGCAAACGTTATTCTCACCTCTATTTTGCAGATCAAGAAGAGGAAACTTGGTGCAGTAAACCTTTGTTCCAGGTTACATGAATTCAGGGCTCAGATGAGGTTGGACTTGTGATCTCCAAAGAAGAATTAGCTTCAGGACCAGGGGCCAGGCTTGATCACTCAAGAGCTTTTGTGTAGCAGAGTTTTATTAAAGTATGAAAGGGAGAAAGCTTCTGACATAGACCTCAGAAGGGGGATGGAAAGTGCCCCCCTCCCTAGTTATATATACTTTTTAAATTGGTTATTACAATAAATCCAAAGAATGTCTCAAGGTTGTAAAGATCTTACTAGACCAACTCCCATAAATTACATGTTAAGATTACAGGATTAGCCAGAAGGTTTTTAGGAAACATGCCCTCAAGCAGGATACATTGTTGTTATATAATCCTTAGTGCAGAGTTTAAACTGAGTTGTTTGTTATGTAAGCATCAGCCCTGGGCTTAAAGAAAAAAAACGTTTTATGTGGCTAAGAGTAAGGAATGTAGAGGAAAAAAAAGATGTTTGTCTTTTCCTCCTCCTTGAGTATTCCAGACCCCTATCTCCCCCTCGGAAACCCCGGACTTATCAGCCTGCCCAAGAATTGACTCTCAAAACCACCCTGATGCTCCTTGGCTGAAAATCCCAGCTATAGTTTTGATGGGAACTGAGGAGGAGATAAACTTCACCTCTTCCTCCTAGAGATTCAAAATAGTTTTAGTTGTTAGCAGCTCTATTTCAGGCAATGAATCGAACGGATCATTCAAGGGAATGAGGGAAATGATTCAAAAGTTGCGGGAACTGGAACTTTATTAAAATGGTGTCGGGTAAGGTAATCTATGTTTGTATCACAGACCTATAATTTATGTAGATTCACATGCACTTTTTTTTTTTCCAGATACTGCATGAATTGGGAAGTGTGTGGAGTGTTGTGGAACCAAATGTATTTGTATGTGTTCAACACGCTGTATAATTGACTCAATTATCCATGTGGGGATTATTCACTTTTAATTTGCAATCTGGCTTCTCCTTTCAGTTAGGATGTTTCAGGGCTGCTCTAGGAATGCCAACTAATTTAAATAATTTAAGTAAAACATAATTAGGTACGAAAATTAAATTCAATCTTTTCTAAGCTCCTGAAGATTCTGCAGCTGAAATGTAACTCTAATTCATTCACTGTCTTTTCATTCTCCAATGCCATTTTACTACAGTGAATTTTACTGCTTTCCATAGGTTATTGCAATAGTTCCCTATCTGGCTTTCTTGCTTACCACTTCCCTGTCCAACAACCATTCTGTTGACAGTAATTTTCAACAAACAAACAAACGCAGCTCTCATCACAAAACTTTCTTTGCTTGAAAACACTTAATGGCTCCCCATTTCTCATCAAATTGAATGTACATGCCACAACCTAACATTTAAGGCTTCTTCACGCCACCTGCCCCAGGAAGCTTTCCTGATCATACCTCGGGGATGTCTGATCATTCTTCCCACCTCTGAATCCTCATAATGCACTCGGTATTTTCCTGTAAGGGAGACTAAGGTATTCCTGAAGTCATGCTGTCTTTCTACTCTCCTGTGAGTTCTTTTTACCTTATTAAAAAATTATTTTTACTGCAGTTCAGTTGCTTTACGATGTTACTTTCTGCTGTAGAGCAAAGTGAACCAGCTATGTGTAGACATGGGTCACCTATTCGCCACGGCAGAGCGTTGAGTAGTGTTCCCTGTGCTCTGCAGCAGGTTCTCGCTTGTTCTCTCCTTTTTTACATAGTGGTGTATATATGTCTATCTCAGTCCTCTAATTCGTCCCAACCCCCACCCCCTTTCCTCTCTTGGTGTCCATACATTTGTTCTCTACAGCTGTGTCTCCATATCTGCTTTGCAGATAGGTTCATCTATACCATTTTTCTAGATTCCACATATATGCCTTAATATTACTCAAAGTCTTGATAGCTTATGGTGAACAGTGTCAGATTCATGATCTCCAAAGAAGATTTAGCTTCGGGACCAGGGACCAGGCTTGATCACTCAAGAGCTTTTGTGTAGCAGAGTTTTATTAAAGTATGAAAGGGACAGAGAAAGCTCTTGAGTGACTGAATGCAGTCCCCAAAAGGGGAGCCTTGTCAGGGGTTTATGCCGACCTGCCAATGCCAAAAGACACCCAACCTCCCTGCGAGGGGAGCGGCCAGAAATGGAAGAAGTGGGTGGACCGAAATTTCCTTTTTTGGTCACCTTTTCCTGGTCTCTTTGGCCATTTCGTAATTTCGTGGGGAAATAGAACTACTAACCTCATCTGTCAGATCATAGACTTTCAAGGGACTTGTGATCCATGCTGTTACTATGCACTTTTACTTAGACTCCATGTATGGAAGCGCCTAGCCTTGCTAGGAGCCAAAAGTTACAAGAGCACTTCTGGGAGCGAGGCGGAGCTCTAGCTCCAGGAACATCTCTCAGGCTAGAGGTCACTCTCTTGGCTGCCTGCCTCAAGGGCCAGCGACCTGAAAGTGAGACTTTGTCATGGCTGTGCCTCCGATCTTTGTGGACAAAAGCCCTGCTGGTGACCATGAGGTTTTTGAGGACACAGATTGGGAATTGCAGAGTCTGGTCAGATTGGAAGTGCAATGGGTTTCTTCCTTTGGTAGCATTAGCTCTTAGTGGGCCAGAGGAGGCTCTCTGGTGGCTTCTGTCTCAACTCCTTAGATATTCTTTCTGTGGAATCTGTGGAAATGAACTGGAAGGATTGGCCCTAATAGCTTGAGGACAAAAATCACTTTTTCCTTGCTGGCTGACCCTTTTGGTAGCACAGGTACTGGTGTGGCGACACTCAGAGGAGACATCGTGGTTGTTGTTCATTCCTTTATGACTCACTGCTTCTACTGCGGTCAGGACTGTGCACAGGCACATGTAAGACGGAAGCTTCCCCTAGGAGTCCCTTGGAGAGTATTCTGGGAAAGCTACTCTGCTCTACTGGGTCACATCAGAAGAATGCACATCAAACAAAATTTTTGGTGGTAAGGAACTAAATCAGTTTGGGATTCCATCAGGTCTACCCTTGGTGCATCTCCACCCCACCTCAGTGGTAGAACCGGGAGGGATGAATCCGGCACCTGCGTTGGTAAGCGGCACACTAAGCCCGACAAGGGAAGGAAATCTTCGGTGGAAAGTCTGTCTACACCGCCATCTAGACCAGGGAGGAATGCCTCTGGTGGAAAGAAGCCACGGCTGTGGATGCCGCTTTTTTTCTCTCTTACAGATTGGAGCCAGCAGTTCCAGAACCACTCTTTTAAAATTTATTTTTAAAAACTGGGACAAGTTTGATCCCCAGAGTTTAAAAACACACGTCTGATCTTCTTCTGTGATAATGAATGGCCACAATATCCTTTGGAAGATGGGGATCGTTGACCTGTTAAAGGGTTTCAATTAAAATGCTGTTTTACAATTAGATTGGTTCTGTAGAAAACAAGAGAAATGGGTAGAAGTGACATATATGTTTCTCTTTCTCTCTCTGTCAGACATGCCAAGCTTATGTCCTAAGAGTACAGATTTGGGTGTGAAACCTTCAGCTCCCTCCTCTTCTCTTACTTTGACCCTGGATCTGGGGCTCCCAGCTGAACAGGCTGAGAATCAGGACACCCTTCTAGGATGGGTTGCCTCAGTCTTGGTAGAAATTCAAACAGTACCAATTGTGGTCAAAACTATCTAGAAGATCCAACAAGTACATAGAAGCCTTTACAGGACTAACTTTATGGGCTTACTTGGTGATACATGTCTTGGGACAGATGCTGACTCCTGAGCAAGAGCTTGAGTTTTGGGGGAGGCTACTGCTTTTGGAAGTAAATGGCTTGCATGTGAGACAAGGGGAAAGAGGGAACATGAAATAGCCCTCCTTCTGCAGTTCATTTCAGTCACTTAGTCATGTCCAACTCTTTGTGACCCCATGGACTGCAGCATGCCAGGCTTCCCTGTCCATCATCAACTCCAGCAGTTTACTCAAACTCCTGTCCATTAAGTCAGTGATGCCATCCAACCATCTCATCCTCTGTCATCCCCTTGTCCTCCCACCTTCAATCTTGCCCAGCATCAGGGTCTTTTCCAGTGAGTCAGCTCTTCAGATCAGGGGGCCAAGGTATTGGAGTTTCAGCTTCAGCATCAGTCCTTCCAACGAATATTCAGGACTGATTTCCTTTAGGATTGACTGGTTTGATCTCCTTGCAGTCCAAAGGACTCTCAAGAGTCTTCTCCAGCACCACAGTTCAAAAGCATCAATTCTTCGGTGCTCAGTTTTCTTTATAGTTTGGCTCTCACATCCATGCATGACTACTGGAAAAACCATAACTTTGACTAGATGGACAAAGTAATATCTCTGCTTTTGAATATGCTGTTTAGGTTGGTCATAGCTTTTCTTCCAAGGAGCAAGCGTCTTTTACTTTCATGGCTGCAGTCACCATCTGCAGTGATTTTGGAGCCCAAGAAAATAAAGTCTGTCACTGTTTCCATTGTTTCACCAACTATTTGCCATGAAGTGATGGGATCCAATGCTATGATCTTAGTTTTCTGAATGTTGAATTTTAAGCCAACTTTCCCCCTCTCCTCTTTCATTTTCATCAAGAGGCTCTTTAGTTCTTCTTCACTTTCTGTCATAAGTATATCATCTGCATATCTGAGGTTGTTGATATTTCTCCCAGCAATCTTGATTCCAGCTTGTGCTTCATCCAGCCCTGCATTTCACATGATGTACTCTGCATATAAGTTAAATAAAAAGGGTGACAATATGCAGCCTTGACGTACTCCTTTTCTTATTTGGAACCATTCTGTTTTTCCATGTCCAGTTCTAACTGTTGCTTCCTGACCTGCATACAGGTTTCTCAAGAGGCAGGTCAGGTGGTCTGGTATTCCCATCTCTTTCAGAATTCCCCACAGTTAATTGTATCCACACAGTTGAAGGCTTTGGTGTCGTCAATAAAGCAGAAATAGATGTTTTTCTGGAACTCTCTTGCTTTTTCCATGATCCAGCAGATGTTGGCAATTTGATCTCTGGTTCCTCTGCCTTTTCTTTTCTTTTTTTTTTAAATATATATTTATTTGACTGCATGAAGTCTTAGTTACAGCACATGGGATCTTGTTCCCTGACCCGGGTTTGAACCTGGGCCCCCTGCATTGGGAGCACAGAGTCTTAGCCACTGAACCATCAGGGAAGTCCCCCCTCTGCCTTTTCTAAAACCAGCTTGGACATCTGGAAGTTCACAGTTCATGTATTGCTGATGCCTGGCTTGGAGAATTTTGAGCATTACTTTACTAGCGTGTGAGATGAGTGCAATTGTGCGGTAGTTTGAGCATTCTTTGGGATTGCCTTTCTTACGGATTGGAACGAAAACTGACCTTTTCCGGTCCTTTGGCCACTGCTGAGTTTTCCAAATTTGCTGGTGTATTAAGCGCAGCACTTTCACAGCATCATCTTTCAGGATTTGAAATAGCTGAATGAATAAAGGTACTAAGAGCACAGGTTCCCCTAGGGCACTGCAGAGCGCCAGGGGACAGGAAGAGCTGGTGGCACTGGTCACACGCTGGAGCTGCCCTGGGCTCCTTCGGAGAGCATTCCACCACTTGCCCAGCTGTGGCGCAGGCCAGACACTGCAGGGGTGCTTAAACTTTTCCTCCTCACCCCTCAAAAATTATTTGTGTATGTACGCACTGCTAAATATATGTTCACACACACACACACACACATTACCTATATTAATACCTAAAAATATTCACACTCCATATCCAGGTATGTGTATATATAAAATAGGTAAATATAAACCTGCTGGTGCTGCTGCTAAGTTGCTTCAGTTGTGTCGGACTCTCTGCGACCCCATAGATGGCAGACCACCAGGCTCCCCAGTCCCTGGGATTCTCCAGGCAAGAACACTGAGTGGGTTGCCATTTCCTTCTCCAATGCATGAAAGTGAAAAGTGAAAGTGAAGTCGCTCAGTCGTGTCCGACTCTTAGCGACCCCATGGACTGCACCCTACCAGGCTCCTCCGTCCATGGGATTTTCCAGGCAAGATTACTGGAGTGGGGTGCCATTGCCTTCTCCGAAATATATACCTATAAGTAAATTAAAATGTGTACAGCCTTAACTCGGAACTGCGGGAGTGGCGCGGAGTATGACGGCTGGGAACGCCCCTTCGCCGCTCCAGGACTGCAGGAGCGGAGCGGCGCGGCCCTGGCGAGGCTTGGCCCTTCCGGGTTGCCGTCCGCCGCCGCCTCCGCCATTGGTTGGGCTCCAGGCATCTGACTCGGGCGGCGGGGCTAGTAGGGAGCTTCAAGGATGGCGGCGTCCGCGGCGCTGATCCTGCGGGAGAGCCCCAGGTAGCCCCGGCTGGGCGCGGGGGGACAGCGGTCACCGGGGTGGCGCGGGCAGGGCCGGCCCGAGGATGCTGCTGCTGTCTGTCGCGGGGGCGCCGGGCGGGCGGAGTCGCTGCGCGGGCCCGCGGGAATGCGGGACCGCGGGCCCCTGGGCGCCTCCGCCTGCACCGTGGTTCACTTGCGTGGGCTTTCTATGAGTCCGACAGCTGAAGTCAGTGCGTCGGTGTCTGGTCACTGTCACTGTTCCCTGAGCCTGGTATCGCTGGTACCCAAGCCGTCCTGGGGTAGTTCTGAAATCACGTGAAGAGGTGTTCCCTTTCCTTTTTCAATACTTTTCATACTTTCTGATTATGAGAGAGACTCCCATTTGTCCTGAGTGGTCATTAGTACTTAACACGTGTCATTACAGCTTTTCAGTCAAGATCGAATAGGCCCCAGGCCAGGAGTTTTTTGGCTGGTAACAGCATCTGACCAGAATTTGGTAACATTGCTTTTGTTTTCACTTTATTTACCTTTTGTCCATTTATATATTTAGTTCATATCTATTCATGGTAGGTAAGGTTGGCGGTCTATAGTGGTGATATAAAGTTCTGTTTTAAAATAAAATTTGGCAAAAATGATTCCATTTAATGAAAGATAAATAATAGTGCACGTAGTGTGTGGATGCAGAAAAGTGCAGAAGTATCACTGAGTCTGGAGAATAACTTCTTTGTGCATAGTGTTAGTTGCTCAGTCGTGTCCGACTCTTTGCACCCCATGGACTGTAGCCCGCCAGCCTCCTCTGTCCATGGAATTCTCCAGGCAAGAATACTGGAGTGGGTTGCCATTCCCTTCTCTTGGGATCTTCCCAACCGATGGATCGAACCTGAGTCTCCTGCATTGCGGGCAGATTCTTTACGGTCTGAGCCACCAGGGAAGCCCATCTCGGGCCTAGAAGGGACAAGAATCTTTTTGAAGAGAGTTGTCATTTTGAAGTTTTTCCTTCTTTGATTGCTTTCTGACAGCCAATTTCTTTTCTAACACCAGTGTCCTGGGTAACACACCACATCAGTAAACCATATCCAGCGCGGTGCAGTAGAATTGTTCTTATCACATAATTTAAAGTTGGTTAGTTTAAACAGGGTTTTAAAACAAGTGTGCACTTCAGTATCAGTATCGGTTTAATGGCTCAGTCGTGTCCGACTCTGCGACCCCATGAGCCGCAGCACGCCAGGGCTCCCTGTCCATCACCAACTCCTGGAGTCCACCCAAACCCACGTCCATTGAGTCGGTGATGCCTTCCAACCATATTATCCTTTGGCGTCCCCTTCTCCTCCTGCCCTCAATCTTTCCCAGCTTCAGGGTCTTTTCCAATCAGTCAGCTCTTTGCATCAGGTGGCCAAAGTATTGGAGCTTCAGCTTCAGCATCAGTCCTTCCAGTGAACACCCAGGACTGATCTCCTTTAGGATGGACTGGTTGGATCTCCTTGCAGTCCAAGGGACTCTCAAGAGTCTTCTCCAACACCATTGTATGTTCATGTTTTTTAAAATTCCATTATCTGCAATGCATCAGTCTTTTTATATGTTTTTGGTGTAGCTGCCACTTCCCTCCCCGGACTCTTTTCAGAGTTCTGTTTTGAGTTACATGGATACATAAACTCCCACTCCTAAGTTGATACTGTTCCCCACAGAGTGCAAACTTTCCCAAGTAGTTTGCCAGGCCCAGAAGAAAGAGAAAATTTGCCAAATAGAGCTTTTCAACAGAGGTACTTTTGGGGTATCTTTTGGAAATGTCCTGTCTTCTTTGCTGGCCATCATGTGTTTTTCTTTATTTCACTCAGACTTACCTTTATAGCAATCAGTTGTTGAAATGAAAATTTACAATCAACCATACTTAGAGCAATGACAGTACCACTTGGGGAAAACACATTTTAAAACTTTGTTTTATGAATTTCTTTAGCATGAAAAAAGCAGTGTCCCTGATAAATGAAATAGATATAGGAAGATTTCCACGACTGCTCACCCGAATTCTTCAAAAACTTCACCTGAAGGTTTGTATGTTTGTAATTCTATCGCTTATAATTTGTTCTTATGATTCTACTGCAAATCCAGGTTTCCACTTGAATAACTTTTTGCAAGGTATTGTTCTCCAGCAATACTGGGGAACACTGAGTCTCCAGAAAATTTGATGAATATCCTATGGTCAAAAGTTTGGGAAGTTCTGTTTTCATTCAAAATAATGTGTGGTGTTTTTTTTTTTTTATATTATGGAACTTATCAGAGTATATTTTATGGTAGCGTTAATAGTAAATGTTTAAGGGTGACTATTGTCTGCAGAATTTTCCATGTGTATTTTTTTTCCATATGTATTTGACCATGGAATTGTTTTATCATGGTATTTATTTTGGGATTAAGATTCTGTGGAACATGCTTTGGGAAAATTCTGATATTATGATTTCATTCTTCCTCTTAAAAATATTTCTGTAGTCTTGCTGTCAACCGGTATATAATCTTTCTCTTCCACTTTTATTTCAAGGGTGTGGTTATCTTGAAAGTATTGATAATTAGTAATTCACTATTTGGTCACCAGTATTAGTTAATTTCTTTATCAGGTTCTGGAAGAATTATGAAAATCAGACATAAGAAATACTTGATTCAAAAAAAAAAAAAAGAAATACTTGATTCATTACAAGAAACTAGTGTAATCCAAATAAATCTTTGAAATATAACTATTCACTCAGAGAAATAAAACCTGTAGCCTCTGGAGTTTGGTGTATTTGGAACATCACAATGAAACTTATACCTACATATACCTAAGTTTATTGGCAATGGAGAAGAAAAAAGTTAAAGACTATTGATGTGTCCTTTTTTTTAATTAAAATATAGTTAATCTACAATGTTATATTTCAAGTGTAAGGCAAAGTTGTTGATGTATACATGTATTCTTTTTCAGATTATTTTTCATTATAGGTTATTATAAGATGTTGAATATAGTTCTTTGTGCTATGCAGTAGGTCCTTGTTGTTTATCTGTTTTATATGTAGTAGTATGTGTATGTTAATCCCCAAATCTTAATTTATCTCCCTCCACATCCCCATTTGATAACTGTAAATTTTTTTTCTATGTTTTGGTATATTTTTCTTTTTTTTTTTTTTTGGGCAGAAAATAGTAGTTTTATGTTATTTAGCATTTATAGAATACTTACAGGTGTCTCCTTACCTAAGCTCTACAGCACTATAAGGGAGTCTGTTTGGTACAATATTCTCTATTCATACATTATACCCAGATGTAAAAGCAGAGCAGAAAGAAAACAGGTTTAACCTTAGTCAGACCTGATTTCCATGGAGGATGATCCACTTCTACGATCAGTGTGAGTTTAGAGTGAGGGGCACCAGACGACAACCAATGCCCCTTCTTACTCTGAGGACTCCCCATGGCCTGAACAGCAAAGTAAGACCCGGCTTCTTCCTACCTATTCTCAGTTCTTCTACTCAGAGGGATTCAAGTGAGCAGACAAAAATACTGAGGTCTTTATTTTCAACTCCTAATACAGCAAACACTTTACATAATAAAAGTTCACTACATCTGAACTCAGAACCCCTCCATGTAACCCCTAACTTCAGTGGCTAATTCTCTGCGTCACTCACTGTGACTTCAAGAATTTCCTGCACAGTGTTTCTGATGCAGTCTCCAAGGTGTTGAAAAACCATGTACATTTTAATCAAGATCTTTCCTCTTGAAAGGCTGAGGATACACATCCCCATTTGATAACTGTAAATTTTTTTTCTATGTTTTGGTATATTTTTCCTTAAAACTGTTTCAGAAACATAGGACTTCCTTATAGCTCAAATAGTAAAGAATCTGCCTGCAATGCAGGAGACCAGGGTTCGATCCCTGCGTTGGGAAGATCCTCTGGAGAGGGTTATGGCAATCTACTCCAGTATTCTTGCCTGGAGAATCCCATGGATAGAGGAGCCTGGCGGGCCACAGTCTGTGGGGTCGCAAAGAGTTGGACATGATTGAGCAACCAACACACAGTGTAATCCGATATCCTTTGTTTACAAAAGTCTAGAATGGGTGCCATACATTTCAGAAAGATTGCTTTTAAAACTTTAAAAGTTATTTGATAGATTGACTTGTGGGTGCTACCATATTTCCCCATTATGATAGAGAGGTCTTGTTATATTAACATAAAGGACAATCACAGGTGTAAACCCCAGCACATAGAAATGTGTGAGGATTTTGTTGTTGTTATTGTGTTTAGGGTGCTGCTGCTGTTTAATGCCCTGGGAAGTTAAATGTATTAATAATGTGCAGCACAGTCCTGTACAAAGGATTGACCCCATCTCTGAACAAAAAAAAGAAAAAGCATAGCTTATCTCTGAAAAAGCATTTATTTTGTACTTAATATAAGCTGGAGGACTTCTTACAACTTAAGTTTATCAGGTTAAAATTATATATGTACACTAAATTATGACGTATGCAGACTACTAGTATCATATGTTTTTCCTCGGTGATGGTGTGTGTGTATGCCTGTGTTTGAAAATCAGAGCTTGAATTTTGGACCAAAGGCCTCTCTTCTCTCTAAAGCCATGCTGAGTTGAAAATGAAAGTGAAAGTCACTCAGTCATGTCTGACTCTTTGAGACTTCATGGAATTCTCCAGGTCAGAATACTGGAGTGGGTAGCCGTCCCTTCTCCAGGAGATCTTCGCAACCCAGGGATCGAACCCGGGTTTCCTGCATTGCAGGCAGATTCTTTACCAGCTGAACCACCAGGGAAGCAATTGCCTTTATAATTAGTTCAATAATATTCTGCCTTCATAGAGTAGAAATTCTCTGTAACTTTCTGAGGAATGTGACCTGATTTTAACTATATGTGGAACTGAGATTAGTTCACTCATTATGCATGTTAAGAAAATGAATTCTTCAAAAAAAAAAGAAAAAGAAATGTTGAAAGAATGTATTGTTTGATTTGCTCTTTTTGTGCCTTTGAAGTTCAAAATAGAGTGCTTAAGTTGTTTTAATAACATAAACTATTTCACAAATAGTTTATGAGTGTTTGTTTTAAGACATCTAAACAGTGTGAATGAACTGAAATGCCCCCTTGATTAACTGTTGCTTCTTTCTCCACCTTGGTTCTTTGCTGTGTTAGTTATCTATTGCTGAATTGCAAATTTCCCCCAAATTTAGCAGCTTAAAACAACAATAATCATTTATTGTCTCTCACACCTCCTCTAAGTAAAGAATTTAGCAGTGGCTTGGCCGGGTGGCTCTGACTTGGGGTTCTCATGACATTGCTACCAGCTTCTGGTGGAGGCAGTTGTGACCTGAAGTGCTGACTGGGCTTGGAGGATTTCCTTCTAACATGGCTAGCTGGTGGCAGCTGTGGCTCCTTGTCACGTGGGCCTGTGCTCCTGACACGGGTGGAGGTTGGCTTCTTCTGGAATGAGTGGTCCAGGAGAGGACGGTGCTGTCCTTTTTATGCCCTAACCTTGAATATCACATAACTTCATTTTCACTATATTCTTCTTCTTAAAAGTAAGTCGGTCTGACTCATATTCAAGGAAGAGGAACTTAGGCTCCCATCTTTTGAATGGAGGCGTGTTAAAGAATCTGCAGACGTGAGAAAACCATCACACCTCCCTCGAAGCTATCTTTGTTGTCGATTTGATTTTTATCTTTCCATGCCTTTTTTCAAGTATTAATAAATACAGATGTGCCCACGTATGTGCATGCATATACACATAGAACTGTTTGGTTTGTAAATAAATGTTTTCATAAGTGGCATTGTACTGTGTGTATTGACCTACTGTTTACCTTTTCCTCTTATCACTTTTACCAGAAATCTTTCCTTGTCAGTGCATATAGTGCTTATTCTTTTAAAGTATTGGTTTTCCTTTTTACCTGTATATGTCTATATATGTTTATGTGTGCTGTGCTTAGTCGCTCAGTTGTGTCCAAGTCTTTGCAACCCCACCAACTGTAGCCCACCAGGCTCCTCTGTTCATGGGATTCTCCAAACAAGAATACTTGAGTGGGTTGCCATTCCCTTCTCCAGAGAATCTTCCCAACCCAGGGATCAAACCCAATTCTCTTGCATTGCAAGCAGATTCTTTACCGTGTAAACTACAGGGAAGTTCTATGTTCTGTGTTTATGGGGTATGCTTTTTAAATATATAGAAAAATTAACATCCACTTTCCATTAAAAATTTAAGTTTCTTAGACCCTTGATCTCTGATTTTATAAACCTGGGCCTTAAATTTTTCTCCCATTGAAAGGATAAAAATGAATATATCTCTTTAACTTTTTCAGTGCCCAGATATGTGTGGGTTACTTTTGGTATAGAGGAAGAAGTTAACCGGCTGCTGTTTGGAAGCAAATGCCATGACTTACATTTAATATTTATCTGCCCAGGGTTGTTGTCAGATCAAGATATTGAATATGTGTTTGGAACTTTGTTTTGTAGCTGTATTCTGCATTTGTTGTTCTGTTCACATATTGATGCTGGGAGGGATTGGGGGCGGGAGGAGAAGGGGACGACAGAGGATGAGATGGCTGGATGGCATTGCCGACTCGATGGATATGAGTTTGGGTGAACTCCGGGAGTTGGTGATGGACAGGGAGGCCTAGCGTGCTGTGATTCATGGAGTCGCAAAGAGTTGGACATGACTGAGCAACTGAACTGAACTGAACTGAACCTTATTTTAAGGGTGCATGTCTCATGTACTAGTGGTTGGGGGGAGATAAATGTTCCCTTGCTCCCCTTCACTCCAAACCACTTTATTAATATAATGCTCCTGAAGATCTTGAGAATGTCCCTTTTTTGCCCTCTTTTTAAAAAATCTCCCTTTCTTGTACATCTGAGGACACTGAAGTTTATTTTTCCGTGTGCCCAGTCACTATCTTTATTTTGTCAAAAACAACTCATTTGGTGTATGTTAAAAGGAATCAGTTCGACACACTTGGAAGTTAGATTGTACATATCCATTGAATTTAATGCAACATGTGGTTCAGTGATTATATGTGAGTAATACTATTATTCTGTTCCTTATATTGATAAAACTCTGGTACTGTAGGTCATTATTTTAAGAAGGTATGTGGTAGTCACAGAAACTCTGGAACTTTAAAATCAAAACATTGGTCTTGAGGTAAGTGACTGACATTTTAGCCAAATTGGGTTCATGCTTTTCTTAATCAGAAAATAGGTAGTAGAGACTGGAGTTCCCCTGACTGACCTCCCCAAACCGAAAATGTGGCAGTTCTGAGCTGCACTTCTAAACTTAGACTTCTAAGCATCACCTCATTGCTGCTTCACTACAAGAATGCGGTTGTAAAATTGTATCTCATCCTAAGCCATCAAGGCTGGGACTCATGATACTTCTGAAACTTCTCCTTGTAGCTACTGGGGAGAGGCAGCAACTGGGAAAGTTGTTTGGTATGTGGGGATAGAGTATTTTTATTTGAAAGCAGTTCTAATAGTGTACATTTTTCATGTGTGAAAAACCGATCTTTGGATCAAGGAGGTTGTACTCCTTGTACATGTTGTACAAGGAGTTGTACGGGTGCAACCATGAGGTTGTACTCAGATGACTCACTTCTATTTTTCACATATTGCTTATGAAAGTAATGCGTGTAATGTGTAAGTTTTGGAAAATGTTAAAATTATCAAAAAGATTTCTTGATTTATGTGTACTCTTATAGTAACCCATACTTTTGCAGAACTTATTAAAATGGAAATTATTGGAATAGTTGTTTGTAAGGTCTTTCTAACTAGAGCATAGTATACCTGAGGGCACGAGCCATCTGTGTAGCACATAGAAAATACTCAGTAAATGTGTTTTGTTGTTCAGTTGCTAAGGCATATCCAGCTCTGCGACCCCATGGACTGCAGCATGCCAGGCTTCCCTGTCCTATTTGTTTGTTTTACTTGCTTGTATTTCTGTGGTAACAGTTGTGATTTCTCTCTTTGATTTCTTATGTTGTTTATTTGGGTCTTCTCTCTGTTCTTCTTGGTGAGCCTGGCCAGAGGTTTGTAAATCTTGTTTACCCTTTCAAAGAACCAACTCTTGGTTTTATTGATTTTTTTTTTTTCTATTTAAAAAAAAATTTCTTATTTATTTTCTCTCTGATCTTTATTAGGTCCTTCCTTCTGCTGACTTTACATTTTGTTCTTCTTTTTCTAATACTTTTAGGTGGTGGTTTAGGTTGTTTATTTGAAAGTTTTCTTGTTTCTTAAAGGCCTGTATCACTGTGAACTTCTATCTAAGAACTGCTTTTGCTGCATCCCGTAATCCATTGACTTTTAACAAAATAATACTAAGGCTCAAACTAGTTGCCACCTCTCTATCTGATGGGAATCTTGGTGCTAGGTAATGGAGGTTGTAGATAAAGGTTCTTAAGGTTAACGGATTTTATCTCTTTAATCCTACCTCTTATAAATGCTGACAGGGGCTTAATGCTGGGTCAGGTCATATATTGGGAGAGGTTTTGGGGTGAGTTCAGGGGAGGAAAGAAAGAGCTAACAGTGGAAAGGAACTCCCAGGTATTTTCTATCTTAAAATGCTATTCTCTTAAGAAGATTTTGCTTGGGCTCTTAGAAAAGTTGCTGGGACCCATTATAATTGGTTAGTATTATTACAGAGAAGGTGCTCTCCCCCACAATGTTTTATTTATTTTTTAAAAGATTTTACTTTATACTGGAGTATAGTTGATTTACAGTGTTACAAGTGAGTGATGAAGGTGAAAGAGGAGAGTGAAAAAGCTGGCTTAAAGCTCAGCATTCAAAAAACTGAGATCATGGCATCCAGCCCCATTACTCCACAGCAAATAGATGGGGAAAAAATGAGAATAGTGACAGACTTTATTTTCGTGGGCTCCAAAATCACTGCAAATGGTGACTGCAGCCATGAAATTAAAAGACTTGCTCCTTGGAAGAAAAGCTATGACCAACCTAGATAGCATATTAAAAAGCAGAGACATCACTTTGCTGACTAAAGTCCATCTGGTCAAAGCTATAGTTATTTCCAGTAGTCCAGTAGTCATGTACGGATGTGAGAGTTGGACCATAAAGAAGGCTGAGCACCAAAGAATTGATGCTTTTAAAGTGTGGTGCTGGAGAAGACTCTTGAGAGTCCTTTGGATAACAAGGAGATCGAAGCAGTCAATCCTAAAGGAAATCAGTCCTGAATATTCCTTGGAAGGGCTGATGCTGAAGCTGAAACTCCAGTACTTTGGCCACCTGATGTGAAGAGCTGACTCATTGGGGAAAACCCTGATGCTGGGAAAGATTGAAGGCAGGAGGAGAATGGGGTGACAGAGGATGAGATGGTTGGATGGCATCATTGATGCAATAGACGTGAGTTTGGGCAAACTCCGGGAGATGGTGAAGGACAGAGAAGCCTGGCATGCTGCAGTCCATGTGGTGGCAGAGTTGACATGACTTAGCCACTGAACAACAGTAAATTCTTAACATTTTAGGGCTTTACTTTGTAGTATTGTGTTTTCTAAATGTCCATTTTTTGTTATTATTTTCCACCTCCTATAAATCATAGAACTTAAGATTTTTTTAAAAAATGAAATTTGTTTGGCAAGATCCAAATAATGAACTGTTATGTGATTTTAAGATATTGAAATTTACAGACACATCAGTTTGTGTTAATGATGGATTTACTTTTTTCTTTCAAGTTCTCATTTTCATATGAATAAATGAATCCTCTGTTGAGTATCTGAATTTTGAATACCTGAATGTATGTTAATAGGTTGCTTTTTGTGTTGTAGGCTGAAAGTAGTTTCAGTGAAGAAGAGGAAGAAAAACTTCAAGTTGCATTTTCTCTAGAGAAACAAGATCTTCACCTAGTTCTTGAAACAATATCATTCATTTTAGAACAGGTATTTTTATTGCCGCAAAACAGCCTAACCATGATTTTTATTTACTACATGTTTGCATTGCTGTGACATCTATGGCATTTTAGCTTATTTTTCTAAAGTGTACAGGTAAAAGCTGTGAATATGTTTTATCAAAAATTTTGATGTGGTAAAAAAGTATTTGAATGTGTGGTTTTTTCTCATGGTATTGCATTCTACAACACAGTCTTAGTGTTGAAGAGCATGAGTAAAGTATTAATATTTGACATTATGAATCAAGACTTCACTGACTTGAGACAGTTGAAAAAGATTTAAATTTATTGTTACTTGGTATAGTAATTTGGAAAAATGCACACATTTTATTTAAGAAATTTAATAATTGATTTTGAGAATTTATTTGACTAGGATGATAAATAAAACATTTAGAAAAGAAATAGTTGTCAAAGGACATTTTGTTATAGTCTTTCTTCCTACTGAGCTGCCCTTCTGCATCCCTTGTTTACATCTAAGTTCAGTTCATTGTTTAAGTTCCCTTCAGATCACGTCTCCTCCCACTGCAGCCTGGACCCGTTATACTCGCAGTCCTCCCCTTATTTGGATTCCTTTTATGCCTGGCTCATCATGGTTGAGCCCATTGTTAAGTCTTTTCATTATTTCATGTATATCAGTTACATCTCCTTCACTAGGTTTTGAATTTGTAGGGGGCTAGGATCACATTTTTGGTGCATTGTAGCACATTGCTAGGCTAAATCTATTAAGAATCTAGAAGTAGATTCTTAATAAATTCCTGTTGTTTGATTAAGTAGAAGAATACTTGTGAAATAAAAATTTAAACAGTACTGCAGCTTTTGGGCATTCTAGTGAACAGATACGGTTGAGGACAAAATGCTAGGCTTTACTACATGCAGACTTACACAGTTTACAGATCATAAAGAAGACTATGTTCTTGTCCTTGGTGAACCTTCCGTAGAAGAAAAGGACAACCAGACAGGACAGAACAGCATGGGGTTTGTGAGAAAATTGTTTCATCAAAATGTAAAAAATAGAACAGGTATCACTGTAAAGAAAGTTTTCAATTTTTTTTAATGTATTTACCTAGGAAGTTGGTAGATGAAGATGGTTTTGAGAAAGTGTTTCTTGGAAAAATTGTGTTAGTTGGGAAACAAAACCACTGTGTACTTATTTGAAATAATTAAGTGAAATAAGGAAATTAAATTTTAATTAGGATACTATTTACATAACTGGAGCAAAGAAGTTGATAAGTAGATTTAATATTACTTAAACCACAGACAAAAATGAAGTTTAGCATGAAAAATTTGGGCCCTTTAATTCTGAATTTTCCACCCTTGGTTGTGTATATTGTTATTTGTAAAATAACAAAAAATTTATGCAGTAGAAATATAAGATTTTTAAAAATTTAAATCATTTGAAGTAATGTATTTAATTATAGCTCAAGGTCTCTGTGTGAACATTAGGGATATATGTGGCTTTTTTGCTCTTTACTAGGCAGTGTATCACAACGTGAAGCCGGCTGCTTTGCAGCAGCAGTTGGAGAACATTCATCTTAGACAAGACAAAGCAGAAGCTTTTGCCAGTGCTTGGTCTTCTATGGGTCAAGAAACAATTGAAAAATTCAGGCAGAGGATTCTTGCTCCCCACAAGGTACAGGCTATATTGCTCAAAGGATATTTTTCAGTAATGTATGGCATAAATTATTATACCTAAAAGTTTTTAAAGTGATAATTTTTGTAAAGAGGTAAATCAGGCAATAGAAAGCATGTATATGATATTCCTATAAAAGTATTTCCATGCATATTTGCTTGCTTTCCATGCATAATTTTAATTGCCAATTTCAAATATGCTTCTGTAACTTTTGAGACCTTTTTTCCTTCCGAGTCCTTGGTCAGAGTTGGTTATTCTGTTAACTGTGTATCTTATGTATAAGACTTACTATAATTTTTAAAGTATTTATTTATTTATTTGACTGTGCCAGGTCTTAGTTGCAGCATGCAAACTGTTAGTTGCAGCATGTGGGATCTAGTTCCCAGACCAGGGATCATACCGGGGCCCCCTTATTTGAGGGCTTAGAGTCTTAGCCTCTGGACCACCAGAGAAGTCCCAGACTTACTATAATTTTTTACTGAATCACATGCTTATTTGTTTTTGTGTGCTGGTATTAGGGCCTAGCAGAATGCCTTGTATGCAGAAAGTGCTCAGCATTTGTTGAATAGCAAATAGTAAGCAAAACGAACTCTTAGGGAAAAATGTAAAATAATAGCAGTATCACAAAGCTCCTTAATAACCTCTGTGTGTGTGTGCGCTAAGCCTCTTCAGTTGTGTCTGACTTTTGTGACCCTATGGACCATAGCCTACCAGCCTCCTCTGTCCATGGGATTCTTCAGGCAAGAATACTGCTGTGCGTTCGTATTCCTCCTCTGGGGATCTTCCTGACCCTGGAATCAAACCAGCATCTCTTAAGTCTCCTGCATTGGCAGGCAGGCTCTTTACCACTAGCACCACCTGGGAAACTCTAAGTTACTCTTAATGGAGATTAAGATGATCATACAGATTTTGCCCCTTTTTCTATTAATACGTTGTTTTACATAATTGATTTTCAGATTTTCAGCCATCTTTGTATTTTGGGGATAAATTTAACTTGGTTTTGGTATATAATCCTGGTTGTGTATTGCTGTATTTGCTTTACTAATATTTTGGTAAAGATCTATCTTCATGCGGGATATTGGTCTGTAGTTTCCCTGTGATGTCTTTTTTGGCATCTGGTTAATACTGACCTCACAAAGTGAGTTCCCCTCTCCTCTTTTGTTTTCTGAAATTATGTGTGAAGGTTTGGTATTAGTTTGCATTTTCACCAACATTATATGAGAGTCCCAGTAGTTCCAAATTCTTGTCGGCATTTGATATCATCAGTTTGTATTAAAGCTATTCAATTAGGTTTGTAATGGTATCTTGTGTTTTTATTTATTTATTTATTTTTTCTTTTTATTTTATTTTCTTTTTTTAATTTTTTTATTAGTTGGAGGCTAATTACTTCACAGGTATCTTGTGTTTTTAATTTATATATCCCTAGTAACAAATTATGACGATGATCTTTTCATGTACTTAACTTGTCATCCGTAGAGCTTCTTTGGTAAAGTGTCTGTTCAGATCTTTTATGTAACTGTATTTCCAGATTATGACAGATAAAGAATCATAGTAATATAAATATAAAGGACAATTATAAGTGTAAATCCCAGCATATCAAAATGCATGGGTTTTGGTTTTGTTCTTGGTTTTTTGGGTGTTACAATTTGTAGAGGGTGTTTGGTTTCTTTCTGTTGAGTTTTGTGAATTTTTAAGTCCTCTGTCAGATATGTAATTTGCAGTTATTTTCTCCTAGTCTATAGCTTTCCTTTTCAGTTTCTAATAGTATCTTTTGCAAAGTAAAAGCTTTAAAGTCTGATGAGGTTTGATTTGTCGCTTTTTTCTTTTATTAACACTGCTTCTGGGTTTGGGTCTGAGTTTGTAGCATGATGCAGTGTCACAAAAATGTTCTCTTTTTTCTTCTAAGTGTTTTGTGTTTTACATTCAAGTCTAATATCCATTTTGAGTTAATTTTTTGTAGGATATGAGGTATAGGTCTAAGTTCTTACATTTTTTCTGATATGAATGTTTCATTTGTTTCAGTGCAATTATTGATAACATTCTTTTGTTGTTGAATTGCCTTAACTCCTTTGTCAAAAATCATTTGACATATTTGTGTGTCTCTTTCTGGACTCTCTTTTTGGTTTCACTGATCTATTTATGTCTGTCATTATGCTGGTATCATGCTGCCATAATTACTATAGCTTTGTTGTAAGTCTTAAAATCAAGTATTGTTAATCTGCTAACTTTATTCCTTTTAATAATTGTTTCAGGTATTCTAGTTTCTTTACCTTTTAGTGAAAACCTTTAAAAAAAATCTGCAAAAAACCCTTTGGAATTTTGATTGAGATTATGTTTAATTTATAGATCACTTTGTAGAGAAATGACTTCTTAACAGTATTGAGTATATCTCCATTGTTGTTAGAGTTGAACACTCTTGACCTTTTTTTTTTCCCCTTTGGAGTTGTTGTAAATGGTACTGATTTAAAAATTCAGGTTTCCATTGTTTATTGCTAGTATATGGAAACACAGTTAATTTTTGTATATTGTTATTGTATTCAAGACCTTGGTAAACTTATTATTTAGTTACAGCAGTTTTTTTGGTTGTTTTCCTTGTGATTTTGTCTACAGTCAGATTGTCCATGAAGAGAGAGTTTTATTTCTTCCTTTCCTGTTTGTCCAGCTTTTGTTTTTCTTCCCTTACTGCCCTGACTAGGACTTCTGGCATGGTGTTGAATAGGATTGGTAACTTTGTACTTTGTTGTGCTCTGTTTGTGGTTTTAGAGAGAAGGCATTCCTCACCATAAGTAAGGCACTAACTGTGGGTTTTTACAAAATGCCCCTGTGTTATTTTCATTCCTTTCCTTTAATTTTTTTGACTTACACATTCAAGAGCTCTCAAGAAGGATGTGAAGCTCCATATCACTGCTTCATTTTTCATCATTTAAATTTCTGCTTTCTCCTATCCTATTTTAAAGGTTTATCCAGATTTTGTTTTCCATTCTTTGTTCCTGAAATTATTTTTAAACATCTTCATTAAAAAAAAAAAAAATCTCCACTTGCCTTTGAATATTTTCCTGTTTTATATTTATTTAATTTTCTTCTGTTTTTCTTTCTTGTATTATATAAGTACAGTATACTTGTATAGTTAAAAGTGTTTTTTTTTTTTCACTTCTTTTTTGTTTATTTTTTGTTTTTATTTTTTACAAAACCTTGTGTCAAGGGCTGACTTTAAATAGATCACAGTGAGGGAGCTGCTGTCCTAGGCATGAAACCCTGACCTAGAAGCAGGTCAGCTACAGATGGTTTAGCACTAAGTTGCCCATGAATGCGTGGTGTGTGATGGGCCAGGGGGTGGCCACCTTTCTGGCCATGCCGTGTGTCCCACGGCAAACGGCCGTCCACACCAGACCCCAGTCCCAACGTGTGGTGTGGCACGGTGTGCCCCGAGGGATGCTGGGTGTGGAGACCGGCTTGCTTAGGGTGACTGAGGCTCCCAGGGTGCAGCCATATCAATTGACGTGGGGTCAGATTCTGACCTAGAAGTGATCAGAATCCTACAGATGGTGGCTTCCCCCTATTGGCTCTTCAGCCAAGCGCATAGGCCAAATGTCCGAACCTGTGGCTCCTCTCCTACAGAGCAGGGTTACCATGGCAACAGCACATCATTAGTAGAGTAAAATTTACCTATCTCATAGCAGTCTAAGCCCAACTCACGTTCCATATTAGTGAGTGAACAATCCAACACTTGGTGAATCCTGCCTCTCAGTGATAGGAAGAGCAGACAAAGAAGGATCAGAAAGTGACGTTGCTGTGAATGCTTAGCCACCACAAGCCAGTTATCCCTGTGTTAGCTTTTCTGACACTTCCTGCTTAAAACCCCAAAGGTCAGAAGGATGTGAAGCTCTGCTTTCAGGGTCTTTATTCATACTGAAAATCAAGATCAAGTGAGCTTTTGCCCCTCTTCACGGGAGGTTTCTGTCCTCCATGAGCTCATCCTAGGACTCTTTTTGACACTTCCAATAGTAAGTCATTGTCTAATACCTTCTGGATGATAGTTGGTTACTCTTTTAAAGAATAATATTTCTTCCCCATGTTATGTTGCATTGCATTAACTTCTGTCTTAAGAAGTGGTTTGATCAGTTGTCATACAAAATATGCAAAAAAAAATAGTTGGAAGAGTGTGATTAATTGTACATTGGTCCCCGAGAATGTAGAAAATTACCTTTTGCCAATACAGAGTATATGAGAGGATAGCTAATATCAATGCATTATTTTAATGCCTTCAGTGCTTAATTAAGATTGTATAATAATAGCAAACATCTCTTGTGTTTATTGTGGGCCAAATATTCTACTCAGCGCTTTGTAGTAATAGCTTGTAAAACTCATTAATAGTTTTAGTTCATATTTAAAATTAAACTGGAACTTAGATTAAATAACTGATCCATGGTCATGCTGCTAAATAAGTGGTAGAGTTGGGATTTGACAAAGTAGTTAACATTTCTAAACCACCGTGCTAGTCTCCCACCTAGATGTTAGCAGCAGAATTTTTCTGTCAGGCATTATGCACAGTGGTTTACATAGTAGGTGTGTGTTTTGTATTTTTGAAAAAGAAATAAAACTTGAAAGTGTGCCTTAACTGTGTTAACCCAAGTGGTCCATGGCGAAGCTGAGATGGTAATCAGATTGGTCCCTCTCTTAATTAAGCCTTGTTCTTCTTATGTCACGGCATCTCTTGCAGCTATAATGTTATCTTTTTTTTTTTTGCCCTGATGGCTATTTAGGGTATGGTGACTAAAATAGCCATGGGTGAAAATAAATCATGTCATTTAAGTTATAACAAAAATATATGGCAGTAGTTACTAGTGGGCAAATGTATTTACAGAGACTGACTGTTGTTTTACAGTGATTTAGAGGTTCTCATGAACTGTCTGTGCCGTGTGTGCCGTGGAACATCTGTGTAAGTAATTATCAATGCAGAGAGAGTCAGAGTCAATTAAATAACAAGCTAAAAAATCAAAAAGAGCTTATTTTTAATTCAATTTTTAAAAATACCTCCTTTCATCTTCTGTTACTTAGATCTAATAAGTGAGAAGCAGATTGAAAATTAATCTGGTAGCTTTTTGTAGGATACGACTGAAAGGATTTTTAAATTTTATCCCATCTCTTTTTTTTTTTTAGTACACTTTATCTTAACCTCTTCAGAGACTGAGATGTTAACACAGCTTATTGGAATTTGTATTCTTCCCTCTTTCACCAGTGTTGATTATGTTAGCAGTGTCCTTCTAACAGGGTTTTCTGTTTGATTTTTGTTACAATGCCTGTGTGGTAACAAATTTATTAGTTATGAATACTCTTTCAGACAGAACTTGAATACTGTGTTTACTTTTAGTCCTAAAATTCTGGTGAGAGTTCATGTATATTCTTAGTATACAAACTGTAACCTATATATCAAATATTTTTAGCACACATCTCTTTTTTTTCTGAGACCTTAAGGAAAATAATTGTGTTGTTTTATGATTTTTAAAAAAATATTTTTGTATTAGAGTTCACCCTGTTCCTCAGTAATAGATTTGATAATGAGAAATATATATAAGGCATATTTTTAGGGAGTTTTTAAAGATATATTTGACAGTTGTATTTGTTTTGAATATTCAAAATGTGTGTAATGTGATTTTCTCCTCCTGTTAATAGTGTTCTTAACTTTACCAATTATATGACAAATTTATTTATAATATTTACTCATCTCATTATATAGTGAAAATTCATCATGTCTTCTCTCATGTTCTTGAGAAACCTGCATTTAAAAATGGATGGATAATGTTCTTAAGATAATAATGTTCCTAAATAGTGTTTAAAAAAATTCTCTTTAAGCCATTGTAGTAAGATTTACTTCACTGTTAAGTATAGCAGCTAATTGTTTGCTTTATTAACTGTTAAATATCTGTTTTTTAAATGTAATATAAGAAATCAGAAATTTCAATTTGACATTTTAAAAATTTGATGCATTCTTTTAGTTTTATTATTTTCTTTAGTATTCTTGTTTCATTTCTTTTTGGAATTATAAGAATGGATAAAGTGTTTTACTATAAAGAGAACAGAAAAAGCATACTTCATAGAGCTAAATCTAAATATATAACTATGAGTGCATATCTGAGTGCTTTTTTCAAGCTCTATGTATTTATTGGCTGCATTGGATCTTAGTTGCAGCACACGGGCTCCGCAGCTGTGGTGCACTGGCTTAGTTCTCTGTGGCATGTGTTATCTTAATTCCCAGACCAGGAATTGAACCTGCATCCAGAATCCACCTGCCACTGCAGGAGATGCAGGAGATGTGGTTCGATCCCTGGGTCAGGAAGATCCCCTGGAGTAGGAAATGGCAACCCACTCCAGTATTCTTGCCTGAAAAAATCCCATGGACAGAGGAGCCTGGTGGGCTGCAGTCATGGGGTCACAAAGAGTCAGACACAGGTGAGTGACTAACACTTAACGTTCGTGTACAAGTCTTTTTGTGGACATATGTTTTCATTTCCCTTGAGTAAATGTCTAGGAATGGGGTGATTGACTCTTTAGCCAAATTTAAGGCTTTCTATTTGAGTTTCAGCCACCCCATGCTGCATGGATTGGGAAAAGTCATAAAAATACAAAAAGGCAAAGAAATGTGAATCTGTCATGTGTGGATCCCTTCCCTTTAACTTCTGCTTACTTTTTAGTCATTCTCTAGTGCCTTCAAGTCTGTTTTTAAACTAGCTTGTTTAGAGGTTGTACTTTTTATTTGCAAGGGAAGTTTATGTCATATAAACTATTTCCTGCCATTATCAGATCAGGAACTCCAGAAGTGCTTCTTTTAAATTGTAAGTCTTATTCTGTCCCTTCTCTGTTCCACATCCACCAGTCTTTCCATGTTGCTTATGATAGAAGTCAAAGTTCTTACAGTTGCTTTTAAGACCCTATGTGATCAGTAAACCCCTCTTCGTCTGCTCTCTTGTTGACCTCCACCTGGCTCACTTTGTATAATTTTATTCTTTTTACCTCAGAAGCTCTTGGGTGTTCATGAGGTAGGCTTCCTTATTTTTTTTCAGCCCTGTGCTCAAGTGTCACATTTATCAGTGAGCCTCCTAGTAATCATCATAGTGAAAAGTGCTTCTATCTTTATGGTAATTTCTTACTTCATTTTTTTTCTATCATACTTATTATTCTTATCTGACCCACTGTGTATTGTACTTACTTATTATTTTTTTTTATTGTCAGTCTCTACTACTAAACTATAAACTCCAGAAGGACAGGAATTTTTGTTTGTTTTGTTCACTACTGTATTTTCACTACTTTAAGTGACCCTTGGGACTTGGTTCTCAAAAATTGGTTGTTGACTGAATAAATGGACAGTATCCCTGCTTTTAAAAATTGTGCTATTTTGAAGTTCTGTGTATAAGGTTTTCTTTTAAAGAGGGATATCAGTGTTTATAGGTGGAGGAAAGAACAGTGAAGAGAGAAGGGTATGGATTATGTTTTGTATTTCCTAGTGCTCTTTTGTGTTTTCATTTTGGTTGTACTTGAAACTTTTTGTGGTTCATTTATTTCATGATTCTTGAGTTTCACTGGAAACTATATTCAGTCATTTACATTTTTTCTCTTTAAAAGTGGGAATGTATATATAATAAGAATTGCTTTAGCTTGGAATGAAAATTCTCCAGGGGAAAAAAAGTGATGTCATTAGCTGTTGCTGCAGCAATCAGTTTAAAGAACTTTAGATCTAAGAGGCCCTTAATCAGTCTAATTTGAAACAGAAATGTGTTCTATGCTTTATAAATAATTGACTAAAACCAGAGCCATTAACAAATTAAATAAAGATTTTACTAATGCCAAAGAACTGGGCTATTAGCAAAATTACTCTTATGTCATAGTATTCAAAGATGTGCACTTGCTAAATAGAATTGATGTACTTTTTCAGAGTGTGCCAATAGTGAGAGCATTAGTTGAATGACATTTCAGTGTCCTCAATCTTGTACTGTTGTGTTCATATATTCATGGTATGCAGAGGTGGAAAACAGGCTGAACGATGATTCATTGATGTTTTCCCTCATCACGTTATAACTTGGATATGATGACCAATTAGGTATTTTGGCCAAGTTTGTGAGTCAAGGAATATAGTTTTAAGTTTCATACCACCCTAGCAGTGATGCTATGTTGACTTCAGTAACTTGGATATGATGACCAGTTAGGTATTTTGGCCAAGTCTGTGAGTCAAGGAATATAGTTTGAAGTTTCATACCACCCTGGCAGTGATGCTATGTTGACTTCGGTAGCATCTAAACTTGAGGATGTAGGTTAGAGAGTATCCCTACGTTGTGATATTTGTAATGAAGCATTTACACCTCTTATGATGTCAATGCTGAACTGCACAGTAGTCATCTCTGAGATCCTGACCTTGTCTTTGTATGCTTACAGATGTTACAGTGTAGAATTCTTTCTCTGGGAGGCAAGGAGTAGTGTGGATTTTTTGAAGCTTATTGCCTCCCCTTCTTGCCAATGACTAAAGGATGGCAAGGAGGTTGAAGATGTTCTCTGAATGCACCTATATAGTCCTCTGTTACAGCTTTTCATATATTTTATCTGTCTATTAAGAAATAATGTTGCATGTCATTGTTCAGTTGTTCAGTCGTGTCTGACTTTTTGTGACCCCATGGACGCCAGGCTTCCCTGTCCTTCTCTATCTCCTGGAGTTTGCTCAGACTCATGTCCATTGAGTCAGTGATGCCATCCAGCCATCTTGTCTTCTGTCGTCCCCTTCTCCCACCTTCAATCTTTCCCGGCATCAGGGTCTTTTCCAGTGAGTCATTTCTTCCCATCAGGTAGCCCAAGTATTGGAGCTTCAGCTTCAGCGTCAGTCCTTCCAGTGAATATTCAGGACTGATTTCCTTTAGGATTGACTGGTTTGATCTCCTTGCAGTAATGAATTATAATTTAAATAGTATAATCTATATCCTTTTAATTGTACTGTTCAGTGAATCTTGATAGAGGTATATCTATGATATCATTGTCATAATCAAAAGGCAGAGCTTTTTCATCATTCTCAAAAGTTACTTCGTGCTCCTTGACAGTTCTTTCTTCCTCTAACCCTGGCCCCAGGAAACCACTGATTTGCTTGATGATGTTTTGTTGGATTTTTAATCCATGGAATCATATACATGTACTTCTCTCTGGCTTTTTCCACTGAGTATGATTTTGAGGTTCATTCTTGTTGTTGAATGTGTTAATAGTTTGTTCTTTTTTTTTTTAAAATTGTGGGTTGGTATTTTTTATTGCAGTGTGGTATTCTATCATATGAATATATCACAATTTGTTATCCATTCACCTGTTGATGGTATTTGTACTGTTTTCAGTTTGGGGTTATTGTGAATAAATCTGTTAATATTCTCAATACATATCTTTTTATGGGCATATATTTTCACTTTGCCTGAGTAATTTCTTAGGGATGGATTGACTGAGTTGTAGGGTCAGTGTGTATTTAGCTGTGAGGAAACTGCTAATGAGTTTTCCAAAGAGGTTATGCTATTTTACATTCCAGCCAGCAATTTTTTCACATCCTGGCCAACACTTGGTATTGCCGTTCTTTAAAATTTTAGCATTTTAATGGGATAAGGAGATTGAATATCTTATAATGTGTTTATTGTGTTTATTGGTTTGTTTTCTTTTGTGAATTATGTATTCCAATCTTTTCCTGTTTTTGTAGAGTTTTTTTGTCTTATTGTGGTAAGGATTCTTTTTATAGTTTGAATACAAGTTCTGTGTCAGGTATATGTATTGTGAATATTTTATTAGTCTGTGGCTTGGCTTTTTCTTAATGGTAACTTTTGAAGAACAGGATTTTTAGTTTTGATGAAGTCCAGTTTATAGTTTTTTTCTCTTATGGTTCATCCTTCTATGGCTCTCTCTGAAATCTTTGCCCGTCCTAAGATCACAAAAGTTTTCTTTTCGTGTTTTCCTCTAGAAGTTTGATGGTTTTAGCACTTGCATTTGGGTCTGTGATCCATTCTGAGTTCATTTTTGTGTGTGGTGCTTGTTAGGTGTTAGTTGCTCAGTCATGTCCGACTTTTGCGACCCCGTGGACTATAGCCCACCAGGCTCCTTTGTCCATGGAATTCTCTAGGCAAGAATACTGGATTGGGTTGCCATTCCCTTCTCCAGGAGATCTTCCCAACCCAGGGATCGAGCCTGGGTCTCCCACATTGCAGGCAGATTATTTTCCATCTGAGCCACCAGGAAGCCCATCTGTTAGGTAGAGGTTGTTTTTTGCTTTGTTTCCTTGCCGATATCTAGTTGTTCCAGCATCATTTACCTTGGTGCTTTCATTATAAGCCATTTTGTGAGTCTTTAAGTCTGTCCTTGGCCTTTGTCTTTATTGCTGTAGCTTTATATTCTTCAAGTTAGGTAATATGATTCCTCCAACTCTTTGAAAAAAATTGGTTTGACTCTTTTAGGTCATTTACATTTCCATTTAAAATTTAGAATCAACTTGTCAGTTTCTATTAAAAAAAAAAAAATTCCTGCTGGAATTTAATTGGATTGCCCTAAATCTGTAGATCACATTTGAAAGAACTGACATCTTAGCAATATTGAATCATTAATTCATGAACATGGTATATCTGTCCATTTATTGATATCTTCTTTAATTTATTCAAGCAATGTTTGTAGTCTTCCAATGACCAGAATTTTCACAAAATTTTTTAAAGTTATGCTATAGACTGAATGTGTCTCTTCAAATTTCATATATTGAAACCTCACCCCCAAAATGATAGTATTAGGAGGTGGGGCTTTTGGGAATTAATTAGTTAATACGGAAGGGACCTAATCAGTGAGATTAGTGCCCTTATAAAGAGAGAACTCCCTTGCCTCCTTCTGTCTCGTGAGGATACAAGAAGTCTGCAGTCTGGAAGAGGGGCCCTCACCCATCCTTGCTGGCACCCTTATTTTAGACTTCCAGTCTCCACAACTGTGGGAAATAAATGTTTGTTATTATTAAGCCATACTGTCTGTGGTATTTTGTTTTAGTGGCCTGAACAGACTAAGGCACTGTGTATTTCCCTGATTTTGGTTGCTACTATAGATAGAATTGCATTTTTGATAATTTCTAGTTGTTTGTTTCTAGTATGTTGAAAACTACTGATGTTTTATATTAGTCATTTGTCATAACTTTCTTAAAATCAGTCATTAGTTTTAGTAGCTTTCTTTGCAGATTACCTAAGATTTCTTATGTATATGTTATGGCAAAGTTGTTTTTGCATATGTTTGTCTTCATCATGTGGCTTGGAACAGAGATTTCAGTTTGATGACTTTTATGTCCCCAGCATCTATGATGGTATAAAGGTCAGGTTCACGCTCTTCTGATTTTTCTCCTTTCTGGCTGCATCTTTTGGCCAGTCATACTCATTACTGTCTTCTCATTTCCACAACCTGTAAATCTTTTGCTGTGCCAGGACTCAGCCGCCGGTCCTCTTCTGTTATTCTTTTGTTCTTGCCTGGCAATCACATTCAGGCTTCTGAGTTTAAAAACTATTTTCTAATAAAACATTTTTTTCTCTAGCCTATTTGATAATTTCATTGGATGTAGAATAGGCATCTCAAACTTAACATTTAAAAAATAAATGTTTTTTATTTACTGGATCGCTCTTTGGATCGTTCCTCTTGAAACTGTTCCTGTAGTTTTCCTGTCTTAGGTAATGGTTAAGGTTTCTTTTTTAATTTGCACAGATCAAAATGATATAATTTTGCCATTATTATTTAAAAATAGATAGAAAACCAGGATAAAAGTATGATTCTACTGAAAAGAAACATAGGTTTCATCAACTTACAACTTAAAGAATTCACATAAAGATGGGAATCTTCTGAAAGTGACAGGCTTTTTGTCAAACTATATGCTTGTTGAGTTAAGGCTGATATCCGATGTAAATAATAGTTAAGAAAACCACATATATAAAATGCTGGAAATTGATTTTTCTTAATGCCAAGGTATTATTTATTTTTAACCATTAGGGGTTAGAATTTTCTTCATTATTTTTTGAATTTTAGATATTCCTTTGGTTAGGACAAAAGGAGGGAAGCACTTCTATTCCTTCTGTTAAATTACTTGGTAATTTAATCCCCACTTAACAATTTCATTGTATTTGCAAATTTGTTCCAAGTTCCAAACAAATAGATTTTTTTTTTTTTTTAATCTGACTTTGTAAATTGGGCATTGTCAGCTTAAAGATGAGGAGTAAAACTTGGCATCTCTTGGAGGGCTTCCTAATGACAGGTTGTTTAAAAATTTCCTGATTTGATTAATGGACTTATTTGAGTGGATTATAAATACCCTTCGGGTTTCTTCTACAACATTTTCTTTTGAAGGAAAAAGGTAAAATTTGAGGTATAAACATCAGTGCCCCTATTGTTCACTGGTTTATATTAATAGAATGTTTCCAATAAAATGTACTTCTAAATTGATCCTGTCATCTTCTGTCCTTTGGCAGACTCTGTAGGTACATATATTGCTGAAGAAAATAAATCTCTTATTGATTGTAATGGAAATACTAGAAACTTCTCTATTTTAGACAAATGTAAAATTAATCTATTATTTTAAAGATTTAATTATATACACATTCATATACACATGCCATTATTGAGGAATCATAAGTATGACCTCTTATACATTCATAAATTGATTTTCCCAGCAGGTATTGCTTTCTTGGTGATACAGGTTTATAATGAGAAATGTGTCTAAAAGCTAACCTTATTAAGCAGATTACATTGAACTGAAAAATGGCCTTCTCCCCTGTATGAAAGATTTAGAAAAAGTTCTTATTTCATGCTTCATTCTATGTGTATAATTTTAGAAAACACAGAATAAACCAACTAGAATTTTTTTTAAGTGGGGAATTTCCTGTAACTAGTCAGTAGATTGTATAGGAAGAAATCACTGAGGTTAAGAGAAGTGGTCAGGAAATTGGGGAATAAGTATTTAGCTAAGCTTTAAAAATAAGTTCATGTTCTTCTTGTATTAAATGTTTAGTCAACTTCCAGGTTTTACATTTCATAAGAGTAAATAATAATGTATAGTTTCTGTAATAAGCCGTATATATATTATATATGGAATTTCTGCTTGTAGTCTTTGCCAGTTATAAAATAAATGGTGGATTATAGCAACAGAATATAGATAGTGCTTTCTCTTTTAGCAGTTAGAGTTCTGTTTTTATGTGTTTTCATGATTGATTATAGTAAACAGTAATTGTTTCATGAGTACACACACACACATAATTCCTAAAACTCATTCAGTATTTCTGAGCAGTATTTTTCCTACTGTAGATAGCCTGAGCTGTTAGAGGTTTAGTGGGTAATGAAATCAATTTGGAGGGTTTTTGAATTAGTATTTTAAGAGTGAAACTTAACAGAATTTATGTATCATTGCTCTGGGTGAAAAATTGTCTGGTGACACTTTTGTATATTTATATCAATTTGCAACATAAAGAAGTATTTCTTACTATGTGATATGATCCAAGCAGAAGCTACTGTTATAGGGAGCCAGGAGTTAAAGTGTGGTGATTAACATTACGTTTTCATTTTCATTTTAAGAGAGTTAATATTATTGTAATTTTGACCGATTTTGCATGTGCTTGGAATTGTGATTTACAAAGCAATTACGAGAAGTTAAGCTTGGAGTTGTTACCTGGATGTTAGAGGGAGAATGAAGTCTTTGTATCTGTTTTGAACTGACATCTTAGTGACATTGTCAGATAATAAGTAATGTAAGTGAGATGCCTAAGAACTATCATTTAAACAGTTTTGGCATGGGTTAGAAAACATTAAAAATATTAGTGGCTCATTCTCCTTGTGTTTTATGTTATGTTGGTGACATTTAAATGTAGAATGTTGATTAAGGTATAAAGACCCTCAGATTTAAATTTGGATGTGAGATATCTAATTATATTTAAATGATTCCTGCTATTTTAATGTACAAATGTTTGATATACACAATACAGAATTTTATTTTAAATAGAAGCAATGTAGTTTAGCTAACTTAAGTAAAAATTCAATCTAGATTTTGTTTCCTATGTAATGAAAATGTTGATGACTTTCATATTTGTTTCTTAGGAGTCTCAGAGGAATAATTAGAGTATATTATAACATCTTCACCTTGGTAAAAGGCTTTTGTTTTATTCATATTTATATCACCAGTGTCTATTACAGACTCAGAAAATAATATATGTTCTAACCAGTTTAAGGAATTCCATCTTTCTTCAACTTGCCTTTGTCTTTTAGGACATTGATGTTTTTCAAGTGTACATTCCTATTATGTCTATTTTTATATTTTCTGTTAGTTTCTTCAGGATCAAATTTAGTTATAATTTCGCTAAAAATTTTTGTGAACGGTACTTGCAGGATATCGTACCTGGAGGCACATCTTGTCTGTTTGCCACTGCTTGGTGATGTTAATTTTGATCTCTTGGTTAAGGTGTTTTGCTTTTTTTTCTACTGCATAATTATTTTTCTTTTGTACCTAAAAAGCAATTGTGGGCAAGAAGCTTTGTGACTATTCATTTCATATCAGACCTTCTCCACTTAAATTTAGTATCCATTGATGATTTTTACTACAGTTTATTTTTGTAACTTTTGATTTTGATATAATTTCCGATTTAGAGAAAAGTGGCAATAGTAACAAGCATAAGGAGCCTCCGTATACTCTTCTCTTCACCAGTTGTTTACTTTTACATATTTTATCTGTAAAATGGGGATAATAAGAGTAGTGCTGGTATTGTTTCCTAGTTTCACTCGGAAGATTTTCTTAGATTTGTTTTTCTTATTGCTCTGTGTAACTGTAAAATATTAAAAAAAATATAATTGTGGCTCTCCTTTATTCCCTCTTCATTTGAGGTTTCTGGATACTGCTCTTTTAATATGAAATTTTATGTATGGGTGTGTGTATGTGCATATGCCTACATATGAGAGGCTTAGCAGCTGAACAACAACTACATTTTTTTTTTTTAAACTTTTTAAGTTACTGTTTCTTGTGGGCATGGGATGAATGTTTTTAAATCACAAAACAGTAGAAAAGGCTCTAAAATATAAGAAAGTCAGTCAACAATGTTTTCAGTTATGATGTTTTTAAAATTACCTTTGCTAGTATTTTTTATTTGCTTCAATTCAATTCAGCATATAGAGTGCCTACTCTGTTTAAAAGATACTATTAAAAATAGGATAGGAAAAATTAGGTAATCAAAATGCCTTATGTTTATAATGCTTTGGAGTTTCCAAAACAGTTTGAATATGCATTTTCTTATTTAATATTGCCAATAACTCAGGAAAAAAGCAGATAATTCAGATAGATTTATTTCCACTTCCTATGAGGAAACTGAGATCTTGAAAGATTGTGACTTAATTATTAGGGCCACCTAGGTAGTGAGTAGTGGCTTAAGTATGAACTAAAGCATAAGCTTTAAGTTCAGTGATCTTAATTGCCCCATTCCACCTCTATGCAGTGACTAAGTATACATTCATTTGTGCAAAGGCCTGACCGTAGTGGGACCATATTTTAATTTATTCACTTAATATTTATCTTTGTCATTTATCTTAAGTGCTTAAAGGATAAGTATAGGATTAGTTAGATCAAAACAGTGTCTTGTAGGTTTATATGAATACCTAGAGGGTGTTTTTCAATTAAGACTGTGTATCAAAATGCTTGGATATATGAGAGTAGTTGTGACATGTGTTTTCCTGTTATGTTGGAGGATCTATTGCTGTAACTGTTGAAAATAATTGTTGTTCAGTCTGCTAGGTTGTATCTGAGTCTTTGTGGACTCCGTGGACTGTTGAAAATAGTAGTGAGCTGGTGTTAGAGACTGTTTTACTATAATTAGTATTAAAAATCAGTACATTACGGATCCTTGCTTCATGTGTACCATTAAATTGATTTTTTTATTTGTGGTATTATGGATTATGTCTCTGCAACATCTTCGCTCTTTTTAGCCATAACCTCTTAAAGGTTCAGTGCCAGGAAGAACAGAACTGTATCTTTATTTTCTCATCACATCCTCTCTCGAATAGATAATACTTTCATTGCTCTCTTTCCAATTTGGCTTTGAGTCATTGCTGTGATTCTAGCTGTTGAACAGTCTTTCAAGTTAGCAGTTAGTATTCCAGTTAAGTAAAAATTGTTTTGAGTCTGCCATTCTTACCAGTGTAGCTGAGGTAGTTTCAGTAAATCAGTTACTAGAGTCGAGTTGTCAGAGGTATATGACAATTGCATGTCACAAAACTTCCCTAAATATTGATAACTTTGGATTTACTGGAAATTAGATTTACAACTTCATACATATAGTTTTGAGGTTGGAAAAATCAGTAATCTGTCATGTTCAGTAAAGCTGCCTTCATGTTGCTTAATATTTTGAAACTTGAACTGCTTTAGCGTCTGCTGTCTTTGCCTTCCTGATTAAATCTTGCTGTTGTGTTAATTAATAAATTCAAAGGAAGTATTCTAATTAGTTTCTGTCATAACTGGGAACCATAGTAGGTTAGAATACTTTGGAAAGCATGATAACACCTGCTCACTAGTAAGTAGATATCAATTCTTTGTCTGGCGCTCTTCCAGTCTCACTAACTGTGTCTAAATGTGTGAACCTCTTACCATCTGGGCACTTCAGTTTTCCACTAAATTAAAAAAAAAAAGTTTTACCTTGTTCTACTTATTGCAAAGAGTTTTGAAAGATAGTGGGAGGTCATTTAGAGTAGTTATCACATATATATGCTATTTACTAGTTACAATTTATAACTATTTAAAAACCATTGGCTTTAAAATACACTGTTTTAAAATAGTAATTTACTGTTTAAAAACCATTGACTCCTTTAGTGTAGTTCATTGCCTCCTCTCAGAACTTTTATTTTTAGAACAGAGTGTATTTAAAGGCCAGTTTTACGCTTGAATTCGACAGGCATGGCATGAGGCCAGTCTAATGAGCCCAAAGGGAGAATGTTCAGAGTGTGCAGGTTGAAGGAGCCCAGGAACGGACTTTCCACAAAGTCCAGGCTACCCATGTTCATTCCTGCTGACTGGAGATTTGCTTAAAGTTGAGTGTTTTCTTCCTTCTGTACCATCTGATTCCAATCTACACTTGTCTTTTGTAGCTCGAGACGGTTGGATGGCAGCTTAACCTTCAGATGGCTCACTCTGCCGAAGCAAAACTAAAATCTCCTCAAGCTGTGCTACAGCTCGGAGTGAGCAATGAAGATTCGAAGGTGAGAAAGAGTATCCCATTGAAATGATGTATTTTGTTTCCTCCGACTTGTACTTTATTGTCGGCAGGGTCTTTGCTCTCTGGATTGAAAATTTAAAAATAATTTAATTAAAATTAGACAAGGATTAACAACATGACAGATCTTTATTTGTACAAGTTTTGATGTCAGATTTACACTTCACTTTTTTTATTTGAGAAACCAGATTCTCTTACAAGGTGGCGTTCTTGCAAGAACATGTTATAACATATTCTTTTGAATTCTGCAATGGGAAAAAATTGGTGGTAGTCATAATAAAATTACAATTTTAATGTTTTAGGTATTTGTGAACATTTCTGGGTGTTTTGTGTTTTAACCTGCATACATATGGCAGAGGGAATATTGTTGTCCAGCCAATGCCTGGAATATGAAGGTGACCTGAGTTGTGTTTGTGTATGTATAGTTTGTTTGTAGGTATGTTTAAATCTCAGCTCTTACGAAATAGAATTTTGGTGATACTGCATGGTGATTTCTTCCTTAGTATTAATTTCAGAAAACTTGAACATGTTATCAGAGGCTAAAGAGTTGCTATGGAATAGTTTTTATTATTATAACATTTAAAGAAATGTATATTTCACATGTCAACCAGAGCTATTTTTTACATATTTTTTTACTATAATTGAGTATCCTTAATAGCGAGAAAAGGGAGTGATCTCTTCCTCAAATAAATGAAAATGTTCATTATAAGACAAGTGAAATAGAGGTGAGAATGAGTGAGGAAGATCTGAAGAAGAAGAGATTATCATGACTGTATGTAATTGGAGAATAATGAAAGAAATATTATTTATTGAAATAATGGTCATTGAAAGGTGTGTATATTATTACTTATTTGTTAGCACTTTCACTGTTTATTGGGTTGCCCAGAACTTTGTATGGATTTTCCCAAATGAACTTTTTGGCCAACCCACTATTATGGATTGTATGTTTCAGTCTTTCATAAGAACTGGCATAAGTGCCTATCTCTAGTACATGTCTACAGAATTTTGAGGCATTTGAGTTGGATTTTAACACACAACACACGCACATACATACATAAAATCTGTTAATTTATTACATTGTTTCCAAAGAGTCATTTCATTTCACACATTTTCACCAGAAAATAACATAAACGTAACAATTAAGTGTTGAATTGACTGGTATATTAAATATGCTCTGCAATTTAGTAGCTGTTTAACCTCGGGCAAGTTACTTAATCCTTATGAATTTCAGTTTCTTCATCTGTAAAATAGGAATAGTATTATCTGCCTCACAGGGCTCTAAGGAAGATCAAATACTCATTGTTTGTGAAGTACATCATGCTCTATAAATGCTGTCCGCTGCCATCTTCATCATCATCACTAAAAATTTTTTGGGGCTAATGAATAAATAAAGCTCTTTGTTTTAAACCAAAACTGTTACCAACTTTATTTCTTAAGGAAATTAACCTTTCCTCTTTTCTTTCAATCTTTCTCCCTCTTATTTCTTGATCGTGTTTTTCATATGTATGCTTAGTGGGCATAGGGAGGTAAAGGATAGCCTGGAAAGTCTTTTATTTTTTTTCCCCCCTGTGAACTAAGGAAAACATTCCTTTAGGTTTAGGGTAATAATCTGGAGCTCACTGGTATGGACTGGACTGCTCCATAAGGGAAAACACACCTATACATTCTCACACACAAGTATATGTTCTCCAGTGTACCTTCACTTTATTTCTCATGACTCTTGTGTGTGAAATCTGAGTAGCTATGTGAAATTTACAGGTTGGAAGGGTACTGTTTTTGACCCCTCTACTGGATATCCTTTAAGCATCATCACGTTGGCAGTGATGAACTTTGGGATGCTTGACTTTGGGTTGCTTGAGTCTTCCCGGCTTCTTTGTTATGTCTTCAAAATGTGTCTGTGTCCGTTATATTTTTAGGCAGTAGGCATGAATGAGTAATGCTTCAAGTAAAAGAGTCATGTTTTTAATTCATATTATTGAGGAAATCCATACCTATGTGAGAGCCAGCTCATTTGAGACAGAGGCTTGATTGAGCACATTTGTATTTTTCTGTTTGCTGCTGTTTTGAAATTTTGAATGGACATTTGATTACCCTTAGGCTAGGTTGTAAAGAAGCCTCCTGCCAATGCAGGAGACCTAAGAGATGCTGGTTTGATCCCTGGGTCAGGAAGATCCCCTGGAGGAGGGCATGGCAACCCACTCCAGTATTCCTGCCTGGAGAATCCCATGGATCCTGGTGGGCTACAGTCCGTAGGTTACAGAGTCGAACACGACTGAAGTGACTTAGCACTCACACGTGCATGACTTGTACGGCTAGAGAACCATTTTCATTAACAGGGACTTGGGAAGAGAACTGCAGCACGCAGGTATACAAGATATTTTCTTTTTGTTTGCAGATTTAAGTGAACCTCTTTGTCTGTATTGCCTGTCTCTCCTGTGGCAGTTTTATGGGTTTGGCCCCTATTCCTTATACTTTGTAAACAGTAGACACGTAATGGGATGTACAGTTATGATCAACCTGGATGGAAACACGCCCTCTCCACGGGATGTGTGCCCCATCCCTGAAGGGCCAGAGAACCACCACACCGCTGTGCCCTTCATGAACTGATGCTGGGAGGCTTTACTTTTTCTCCGTGTTTCTATGATCTGTCATTCTGTTCTTTGTACTCTTGTTATATCTGATTCCTTGATGTTAATTTTTATATAACTCTGGTTATTAAGGACACACACTCCTCTTCCCCCAAACATTTGGTCTCTTCTGAAACGAGAATTTGGAAATTCTAGACAGGTTAGAATATTAGGTTAAAGGAACACGAGTATGGAATGTGTTTTAAAAACCAGATTGGTTAAAGGAAGGGAGAACTTTTATTAAAAGGAAGATTGAAAGTTATCACTGGTTAGTGTATGATGCAGAGTATCGTGAAGGACAAAGTTGTTGTGCTTAAGAAATTGTCATTTTTTTTAAAAACAGGAAACAGGTAAAATTCTTTCATATGTATGCTTTATAGTGTAGTTATTTTGAAAGTACACATTATTAAAATAATTCTGAGAGGATTAGAGTCAGTGCAAATTGTAAGAGAATATTTTGATAGTATTTACTTTTAAGCTGCTAAACTGAAAACTTACTGTAATGTAATTCAGTGTAAAGTGTGGTTTCTAAGAATCTCTCTCTTCTCCTTCCCTCCCAACATACACATGAAAAGGGTAGCCTGCAGTGAAGTTTTAATTGCTATCACTTTAGATAACATTGTTGTACTGACCTCCTTTCTCTTAGAACATTTCTGTCTCAAGGCTTTCCTGTTTTGCTACTAATTTTATCATGGAAACTGGATGATGTTAGCTTTTCTTATAGTACGTTGATATATATTCTAGTCGTTTTCAGTTAATTTTCATAGTGTTTGTCTACTGATTTAGCAAAGTAAGATTATTTTCCTATTCCACACATAGCTCAAAACAAGTTTTCTGAGTTTTTTGGCTTTTCTTTTTTTTTGGTTTATTTCATTAGGGGGCAGTAGAGCTCTTTGCTTACCTAATCTCTGGCACTCAAAATGTTATTTGAAATAACATTCAAAGTAATTTGTGAAGTCAGTAGTTGTGGGAAATGCTAAGTGTTTACATTTCTAATCTGTATATAACAATAGAGTTCTCTTGTTTCCATCAACAAAATTAGTGCCTGTTAATCAGATATGTACAGAACAAATAAATGAAATCATTATGATTTCAATGTTTGCTAATTTATTTGTGATCATTTGCCAAAATGAAATTTATTAAAACGCCTTCCACACTGTTGATTTTTTGGTTACCTTCTGTCACTTGTATTAATTTCTTTATGAGAGAAGAGAATACAATATTCCCAAAGATAGTTGAATGGCTGTGTTAGATTAGAGAATAACTAATTCCAGACTAGTCATAGACAGTTGAAATTTCTTTGTTTATAGAGAATAGCAATTTATACGTAACAGATCTGGTAATTTTGAATGGCATCAACACTTTAACTTTGAATATCCTAAAAACACTAAAATATTTGAATTTTACTGTTAATCTTTCATTTTCCTCATTAAATTTGCTGTTGAGAACAATCATATTTTGTTAATACAGCAATTCTAAATTCTTTTTGTACATCTCTTAAGAAAGAATCCTTGTGTTTCATTCTTTTTTTCTTCTTTATTTTGAAACAGCTGAGATAAAATCTTGACAAGAAAGCTTTCTAGACTTTATCTAACTGTTCAGTTGGTTTGTGCTCACGTTGTAGAAGGTTAATTATGATCTCCAGTGAACTTAGGACTTTTAATACTAATTTTAAAAATTAGAGGTCTTCATTCTTATTTGCAAAATGTATGACAAATTCTATTTAGATTGAGAAAAGGGGGAAAAGCCTTTTTTTAGTGCTTACTCTATGCAGAGATGGGCTTACCTCTTTTAATATTTAAAACATGTCTTCCAGGTATAAATTCTTATTATTATCTGTATTTTATAGATAGATGGAGAAATGGAAACATGTATAATTAATTTATTTTCCTAGATTATTCCTAACTAATAAACAAGGCTTCCCTACTTAGTAACTCAGTCAGTAAAGTATCCGCCTGCAATGCAGGAGACCTGGGTTCAATCCCTGGGTTGGGAAGATCCCCTGGAGAAGGAAATGGCAACCTACTTCAGTATCCTTGCCTGGAAAATTTCTCGGACAGAGGAGCCTGGCGGGCTCTAGTCCATGGGGTCACAAAGAGTTGGACATGACGGAGTGACTAACACACAATAAACAAAGTTGGGATTTGAAGTCAGGCAGTTTTATTTCTGAGTCTTATGCTATACTTATTGCTAGGATACTGTATCATTTTGCTTATTTAATAATTTAACACTTATCCTGTAATATGTGTATATGTTTCAGGGTATTGAGAGCTTTTCTAAAGTGCAATGATTGTTTTATTATTGTTGTTCTTCATAAAAGTATAGTTATGTGGATTCTAAATTTCCTTTGCATTTTCTTATTTGATTAAGTTGGAACAATCATATACTTAAGTCAAAGGAAGACACTAATATATTCCTTTATATAGTAAGTAAGGTTGTATGTTTTGATGTTATCCCAGTCAGTAGAGGCTGTAGTTATTGACAGACCTTATTGTAAGGGCTGTATGACATCATTGATGTTGATGTGTTATGAACAAAGAAATAGGGTATGTCATTAAAAACACATCCTTAGCTCTATATATGACACATTTTTCAGTAAGAGAAAAGCATATGTGGTTCAAATCGTGAGCTCTTTGTATTAGAACTTTAAAGTATTTTGCTTTCCTTAAGGACAGTGTTCATAGTGACTGATTCTGGAGGACCTTCAGATTTTTCTGAGCTGCTTTGATGAGCAGGTCTAAATTTTACAAATGCTGTATTTTTATTAATCTAATATCTGTATAGTGAATATGTTTCAACATATTCTCTTGATAATTTAAGTTCATTTTTCTCTGTTACAGTAGCTATACATATATTTATAATGGATATTTTGGAAAATATAGGAAAAAAGCCAGTTAAAATCATGTATAATTCTAGAACCCACTTCACTTTTCACCCATAGGCTTGTTATGTTTTGCTGTATGACCTTCCAGCTGCTCTTTCTTGTACCTTTGTTATGAGTGATTTTTTTAAAAATAGTGATGTTTGCTTTTGGTTTGGGAGAAAGAATTGAAGTTTTGTTATTACTCCTCAATACTAGATGTGGTATGAGAAGATAATCTCTTTCATCAGTCAGAATTTTTTTCCCTTTTATACAGTATACTATCTTATGATCTGAAAAGTTACTCTGTAAAGTCTTGGGTTTTTTACTCACTGATTCTGATCAGAAATTTATAAAATGAGCTTTGTCTAATGAGCAGGTCTGTGTCAAGATACTAACTTTTATTTGTGTCATTTGGGATGGTTTTATTCAGGGTTCAGAAAAATTTTGAGATTGGTCAGTGGTTTTACTTTTGAAATGAAATGATTGATGAATATTGCTTATCTCTTTAAAAGATTTTTTGGGTCTTTTTTAATTACCTAAGTTATAAATGTTTATTGTGAAAATTTTAGAGATATCGAAAGAAAAACTCAGATTTACCCTGACTATGCAGACATCTTTTATTTCAGTGTTTGTTCAGTAGAACTTTCTTTTGAAAGTCTTCTTTTATTTTATTTTTTGTCTTCTTTGATTTTATATTCTGCTTTTTTCCGCTTAACTCTGTAACAGATCTTTTCCATATTCAAATGAATGAATGAATGAATAAAGCATCTTTGGAATTTACGGTTATTCTTCAGGAGTATAATTACTGGGTGAAGGGTGTAAACAAAAAAAAAGATCTGACTATAGTTAGATAATAGGCTTTTCATAATCATTCTAGGAACATTTTAGTTTGCCTTTGAGGGATTTAAAATCTTCTAGAGAAAGGTATAACATTACTATCTCAAAAATAAGTTCTTTGATAACTAGTTAATAATTATACTTTGGGTAATTTTAGGAGAACAGTGAAAACCCAGGTATTTTTATAATATTATAGAGCCCTCTCATTTATAATTTCTTTATTCTAATAGTGTACACATTAAACAAGCTTTTGTTATATGTGTTCTACATTATTAAAGAACATGTGGAAGCAATCTTATAAAATATTCTAGCAGCTAGCTTAGAGAAAATAAAACAGCCCCTATTTGGTAGACAATTGCACATATACTTTGGAAAAAAAAAGCCTAGTTCTTTGGAATCATATTTACTTATTTAAATATTTCTAAGACTTTGTGGCTGTGGTTTTCTGATTCTTAATTTTGTTTTCTATCCTTTTTCATTATGATGAATTTCTCAATGATAGTATCCTTTAAGTTGTCATGTTTTCTAAATGAGAGCAATACAAAAGTGTCTTTCCTCAATTTAGTGGGTTTTTATTTTTTTATTTTTTGGTTTATTTTTAAGTTTCCTGATTAATATGACTTTCTGAAAGATCATTAGTATTCAAGTATATTGAAGTGTTCACATCATATGTGTATAAAGTCCTTGATATCACAAAATGAACCCCTTTGATGTAGGTGAAGAGTGTGTATGTGTAGGCCTTTATCTGTATTTTAGGCTGCCTCATGGAAAGTGCATATTTATCCATAATAAGACTTTCTAAGCTAGCAAAAATATTGTTTTAGACACTATATATCTTTGAGTGAAAACAAAGTATTAATACAAAGAGTATGATGGTAGTTAGATTAAAAATGTCTTGTAGGAGTAAATCCTTTTTTTAAAAAATACCCCATTCATGCATTTCATAATTTTAAAAAATCTTTTTACTGAAATTCTTTTCAAAAATTTTGTGAAATTCCAAAGTAGGGAGACAAATAGTATCACCCTCACTTGCCTTTCTTAGCTTCTGAACTTCTTTATTTTTTGAAATCCAGTGGCAATTGATAATTGTAGAATTCCTCAAATATAGTATATTTGAGTACCTTTAAATTTTCTTTAAAATATTTTTATGGATTAGAAATAATACTAATGTAAATGAGTGGCTTAAGTATTTTGAAATAAAAGTGTTAACAATGAATTAGACATCTAAACAAATAAAATGCTGGTAAGTTCAGTAAGTTAAATAAGCACACGTCTAAAATATCTCAAATTCAATTCAAGAAACACTTATTAAACACATTTATTATGCATGGGATAGGCCTAGTGGTAAAGAATCTGCCTGCCAATTCAGGAGAAAGCAGGAGACATCGGTTCGATTCCTGGGTTGGAAAGATCCCTGGAGGAGGAAATGGCAACCCGCTCCAGTATTCTTGCCTGGGAAATCCCATGGACACAGGAGCCTGGTGTCTTAGAGTCCATGGTGTCACAAAGAGTTGGACACGACTGAGCGCCAGAACGCATACACACACATGCATGGGATACTTGGCAAGGTATTTTTGATATAGACAGGTTTTACTTTCCATCGTGGGGCTTATGGTCTAAAAGGGAATACATGTTCTAAGCCTGTAAATGTAAGTTTAGTGATTGTTACAAAGAGGAAATACTGAAACTGTGGAAACTGACAGCAAGGAGTTGGAGACTGCACCAGAAAGGGGAGTTTGAGGGGGAGGAAGAGCAGCTGAAAAAGGAGAGAGCCTTAGCTTTTGAGCTTGCTGAGTGTGAGATAGCTGAGAGATTCAGCTAGAGATTTTTGGATGGCAGTTGGTGAGGTAGGGGGCGGGTTATACACCAGAAATTGAGCCTTGGAAATCATTGAGGTTTTGATTATAATTTCAGTTAAGAGATGGAAGAGCTTAGTCGCCTCGGGAAGGAGTATAGAACCTTATGAATTCCCAAGTTTAAAAGGCAAATAGAGCTGGAGGAGCTTTTCACAGTGATTGGGAAAGGAGCAGCCAGCAACTGAAGGGAGAGAGCATTTCCTGGAGGGCGAATTACTTTACATGGTGTAATAGGTAAAAGAGAGAATTAAAGTTACTAATTTAACCCTCACAGCTGGGAATTAGGCACTAATATTTTTCCTAGTTTGTAGATTGAGAACCTAGTCTCAGTGGTTAAATATCTTTCCCTAGATTGGAGACCAGGTTCGATCCCTGAGTTGGGAAGATCGCCTGGTGAAGGGAATGGCTACCCACTCCAGTATCCTTCCCTGAAGAATTCCATGGACAGGGGAGCATGGCAGGCTACAGGCCACAGGGTCACAAAGAGTCGGACACGACTGAACCACTGACTCTTTCAGATTGGATTTTAAAAAGTGATGTAGGCAAGATTTGAACTTAGGTTCTCCTGCCACAATAGCCTGAACTTAAAGTCACCACATGGTAGTTAAAAAAAAAAAATGAATTTAGCGTCATGGGGGTCACTGGTGATCACTGTGTGGGGCAGGAGAAGGAGGTGTTTCAAGATGGAAGGCGGTATTGAATACTATTCAGAGGTCGGGAAAGAGAAGAGCAGACATCTGTGTGACTGTTGGATTTGATTAGATGGACTTCGCTGATAACCTGGACAATTGTAATCTCAGTAACAATTGAGAGGGAAAAGAATCCTGACTGGAATAAATTGAGGAAAGAAAATGAGGTAAGAAAGTGAAAGCAAAATAGAATAGTCAGTCAATGTAGAGGAATGTGGATTCAGTGGCTGAAGATACTAGAGAAGGTTTGTATGCCAGTGCCACATCCATTGGGGAAAAAATTGATGCTGCTGGACAGAGAAAGGTATGAGTTTCTTAAGAAAGGGAGAAGATAAGAGGGCCAGAGCACAAATGAAACCGTTGGACTGTGATGAGAGTAGGAACATACTATTTGTTGTAACAGCAAAAAACACAGAATGGACCAGGTAGGTCGTTTTGGTGGTAGAAGAGAAAGCTGTAACTGACTGCTTCTGTTTTCTGAATGTAGTTATTTGTTCGGGGAGCAGATAGGTCTTCGAGTTTTGAGAACAGAGGAAAAAGTATGAAGTAGTTATTTTGGATATTGGGAAAATGAACACCCTAGTTATTTTAGACTATTTCACTGTTACTGACCAGTGCTCATTGCCCATTTGAGCTTTGTGACCACGAATTTGAAACGAGAACTGTTGAAAGGGTATATATTTTCTTTCATCCATTTTTCGTTGCTCTAGTGCAGATGTGAAGTAGGTAGACATTTAGGTTTAATCAGGGTTTCATCTTTGCCAAGTATATCAGATGAAGAGAGAAAGGGACAAAGGATTGACTTTGCATACAAGGGAGTGATTTTGGTGATGGACCACAGATTCTAAATCAGGTCAGTTGGAAAGTGAGGATATAGTGTCTGTTGGGAGTGGCATGGTGGTGAGTGAGAAACTGACCGATGATAGAACTGGAACCCGTGCCGCACCCTCGTTAGAGTCATTTGTGGTTCAGAGGACCCTCAGACGCCTTAGTTCCAGGATCACTCAGGAGTTTTGTGTTTGAATCTTCAGACCTCTTGACTTGGTCAGGTGTATAGCTTATTCTTTAAAATGGAGAACATAAATGTGAAGGCTGCCGTCTGGTCTCTGAACTTTGTCCCCTGCATCAACTTGGAAACTGAAGTGGTCTAAATACAAGATTTATTCCATATCATAGGAGTTCTTAATGTGTGACTAGTGGCTACTACTTGATCTGTTACTTCTTTGGTTGATGATATACCCAGTCTGGTGGAAAATACTGGAGTAGTTCATAGTGAACCCTCTCTTCCATGATACTATACCTGGAAATCAGTTAAAATGTAAACTTTTTTTTTTTTTACTCTTAGGTAAATATTAACTACATCTTTGATGGCTTTCTGAATTGCTCTTTGAAAGCTAATATTCTGATTTTGGCATGGTATGTAAATTTTAGATTCAAGAAGACAAAGTAAAGATGACTAGATTATTTTCTTATGAGTAATTTGCATTTTTGAATGTTGAATTCAGGCCTAATAATTTTGACAGAAGAGGAACTGGCAAACACTTTCCTGGCCTAGTTTAAATGAGATTTTAAGCATGTTTGGTGTTAGGTATCATATAAAAGCTGAAGTTTATATATCTTGAATATGTTATGCAAATTGTATTTCTTTCAGATTTCTTTCTTTGTATGAGAATTATTTAGGGGAAATTAAACTTTTTTTTTTCCAGTTTTCCATGATTTCTTTTTTTAAAAAATTAATTAATTAATTAATTATTATTATTTTTTATTTATTTATTTTTATTAGTTGGAGGGAAGTTAAACTTTTATGAAGAGGAAGAATCAATTTTCCTGTATAATACATTTCTCAGAACAAATTATTGGGCACTATTGGCTGTTTTTATGGTATTTGGAAAAGTGAAGATTTTTCTAATAAGTTCACATATAAAATTCTTTATATGTTATTACTTTCTGAACTTTTCAACTGTCTTTAATATTTATCTAAAATTACTAATCTTTTGAATAAATCTCATATTTGTATATGAAGTACTTTAAGGATTTAATTAAATCCCCAAATTTTGTATCACCTGACTACTTACTTGGAAATGTTGCCATTTCAAAATGCCTAATGATTGTGAATCTGATTTGGCTATTTTCTTGTTAGTTTTTAACATTAACTCAGCATCATGAGTTCTCTGTTTTAATTCTAGAGCTGGATGGTGTTTTTGAGGATCTGAAGGTAGTTGTTCAGTTAGTGCACGGAAAATAGCCAGTTTCATTCACCACATCATTTAATCGAGAATGGTGTCCATAGGCAGTGGGAACATATAACAACTAGGGCCACAGATGGAATAGGGTTGGTAGAGCACTTATTGTGTCACTTATCTCACCTCCTGCTACTAGCAAAAACAAAGAGAATTAATATAATCTACTTTTTACAAACCTTGATAATTTGCTTGTTTCAGGAAGGTTTTGATCCCCATGTCTAATTAATGAAGTAACATATACACCATTTTTAAAACATCATATTAAGCTTTAAAAAATTTTTTTGTTGATGTTAATCTGGAGTTTATGTAAAATTTACTTATACTCTATAACTGTGCTATTAAAACATCAGTGAAACTCTGTATATTTTTTGTTGTTATTGTTGTCATTAGTTAACCAAAACATATAGCTGACAAATTATACATAATGGGTGAAGATGAAATGTAATAACAAGTAAATGTATAGAAAGAAATTCTTACTTATTAATTTCATCTTTAAAGGGCAATTTTATCCAAACTCATTTTAGGGAATTTTAGTTTTATCTCTTTTTTATTCCTTTGTATTTTGCTAGATTTACATGAGTAATTTATATTGTAGAAAAATCAGAAAATGTAAGAAAATAAAATTCATCTATAATTCTATCTAAAGATAATAATTTTGAATGACATACTTAATTGGCATATAGCTTTCTAAATCTATCAATTATAAATTAGTTTCCCCCCGCCATGAAATATTACATTATAAATATCTTTGTCAATAGATGAATTTTTAAATGGCTGTGGAATATTCTATTTTTTGGTAAATATGGTTTATTTTTTCTAGTAATTATTTAGCAATATATTTGCTTTAAAGCCATGTCTAAGCCAGTTGACAGATACTAATATATTGACTGAAGTGAGGGAAGTAGATCATAGAAATGCTATCCATGTATTAGAGAAGATTTTAGTAGCTGCTGGAGTATTTATATTGCAGGATAAACTGTTTTTTCTAATAATCATGTTTCAACATATAGTTTAAACATATAGTGCCTTTTAAAATTGTCTATGTGTGATTACTAACTGATGATGTTCTCAAATGAAGAGAATTTGCTCCCTCCTTTCCTTTCTTTCAGTCTGAATTTGGCAATAAGGAGTTCATGATCCGAGCCACAGTCAGCTCCCGGTCTTGTTTTTGCTGACTGTATAGAGCTTCTCCATCTTTGGCTGCAAAGAATATAATCAGTCTGATTTTGGTGCCGACCATCTGGTGATGTCCATGTGTAGAGTCTTCTCTTGTGTTGTTGGAAGAGGGTGTTTGCTATGACCAGTGCGTTCTCTTGGCAAAACTCTATTAGCCTTTGCCCTGCTTCATTCTGTACTCCAAGGCCAAATTTGCCTGTTACTCCAGGTGTTTCTTGACTTCCTACTTTTGCATTCTAGTCCCCTATAATGAAAAGGACATCTTTTTTGGGTGTTAGTTCTAGAAGGTCTTATAGGTCTTCATAAAACCATTCAACTTCAGCTTCTTCAGCGTTACTGATCAGGGCATAGATTTGGATTACCATGATATTGAATGATTTGCCTTGGAAATGAACAGGGATCATTCTGTCATTTTTGAGATTGCATCCAAGTACTGCATTTCGGACTCTTGTTGACTGTGATGGCTACTCCATTTCTTCTAAGGGATTCCTGCCCACAGTAGTAGATATAATGGTCATCTGAGTTAAATTCACCCATTCCAGTCCATCTTAGTTTACTGATTCCTAGAATGTTGATGTTCACTCTTGCCATCTCCTGTTTGACCACTTCCAATTTGCCTTGATTCATGGACCTAACATTCCAGGTTCCTATGCAATATTGCTCTTTACAGCATCGAACCCTGCTTCCATCACCAGTCACATCCACAACTGGGTATTGTTTTTGCTTTGGCTCCATCCATTCTTTCTGGAGTTATTTCTCCACTGATCTCCAGTAGCATATTGGGCACCTGCCGACCTGGGGAGTTCATCTTTCAGTGTCCTATTTTTTGCCTTTTCATACTGTTCATGGGGTCCTCAAGGCAAGAATACTGAAGTGGTTTGCCATTCCCTCCTCCAGTGGACCACATTCTGTCAGACCTCTCCACCACGACCCGGCAGTCTTGGGTGGCCCCACACAGCATGGCTTAGTTTCATTGAGTTAGGCAAGACTGTGGTCCGCGTGATCAGATTGGCTAGTTGTCTGTGATTGTAGTTTCAGTCTGTCTGCCCTCTGATCCCTTCTCTCAGGGCCTACCGTCTTACTTGGGTTTCTCTTACTTTGGACTTGGGGGTCTCTTTTCATGGCTGCTCCAGCAAAGCACAGCCGCTGCTCCTTACCTCTGATGCGGGGTAGCTCCTCTCGGCCTCACTTCTGTGCAGTCGCATGAAATTAAAAAGATTCTTACTCCTTGGAAGGAAAGTTATGACCAACCTAGATAGCATATTAAAAAGCAGAGACATTACTTTGCCAACAAAGGTCCGTCTAGTCAAGGCTATGGTTTTTCCAGTGGTCATGTATGGATGTGAGAGTTGGACTATAAAGAAAGCTGAGCACCAAAGAATTGATGCTTTTGAACTGTGGTGTTGGAGAAGACTCATGAGAGTCCCTTGGACTGACAGGAGATCTAACCAGTCCATCCTAAAGGAGATCAGTCCTGGGTGTTCATTAGAAGGACTGATGTTGAAGCTGGAACTCCAATACTTTGACCACCAGATGGGAAGAGCTGACTCATTGGAAAAGACCCTGATGCTGGGAGGGATTGGGGGCAGGAGGAGAAGGGGACAACAGAGGAAGGGATGGTTGGACGGCATCACCGACTCGATGGACATGGGTTTGGGTAGACTCTGGGAGTTTGTGATGGACAGGGAGGCCTGGCGTGTTGTGGTTCATGGGGTCACAAGAGTCAGACATGACTGGGTGACTGAACTGAACTGAACCTCCTTTCTTTCCCCATTCCCCTTTTTTCTTTCTTTCTTTTTTTTTTTTTTATAAACAAGCAAAAGTGCAGTTTCTTTCAGAGTTACTCCATTTTATCTCAAGGAGTTCCAACCTATCCATCTTTAAAGGGCAATTTTATCCAAACTTAAAATACTGCCACTTCTTTGGTAAAGGCAATATAATAAAAGCTCCCAAAATAACCCTTTAATAACTTTCAGCAATAAAACAAATAGAATTATTCATATGCAACTTTATTTATAGAATGAGCAAAGGCTGATGGAATTTTCCAGCAAAAAGAGATCTTAGGTGGATTTGGCAATGGATTCTTAGATATAATACCAAAAGCGCAAATGACAAAATAGGTAAATTGGACTTCATCAGAATTAAAAACTTGTGTGTCAAAGGACATTATGAAGAAAAAGGAAAGGTAACCTAAAGAATGAGATAAAATATTTGCAAATTATATATCTGATAAGGAATTTCTATTTAGAATATGTGAAGAACTCCTAAAACTTACCAACAAAAAGATAAACAACTCAAAGAATGGGTAAAGGACTTGCATAGACATTTCTCCAAAATAGGTATACTGATTGCCAATATGCACATGAAAAGATACTCAACATCATTAGTCACTAGGGATACACAAAACAATGAGATATCACTTGACACCCATTAGGATGGCTTTAACTAAAACAATAAAATAAGTGTTGGTGAGGATATGGAGAAATTAGGACCCTCATATATCACTGGTGGAAATGTAAAGTGGTGCAGCCACTATGGCAAATAGTTTGTTACTTCCTCAGAAATTTAAACATAGAATTATCAAATGACTCAGCAATTTCACTCCTAGATATATACCCAGAAGAAGTGAAAACAAAGACTCAAATAAGTACATCTATATACATGTTTATAGTAGTACATAATAGCAGCCCAAAAGGTGGAAACAACTTAAATATGCCCATCAATGGATGAATGGATAAACAGGTAGTATATACATAAATGGAGTATTATTAGCCATAAAAAGAAATGAAGTTTTGATTCATGCTACAATATATATGTACCTTAAAAATCTTTTTCTTAGGGGAAGAAAAGCCACTGACTTGTATACTTTAAATGGATTAAAATAGTACATTTTAGAGAGAGAAAGGCTGACTAGGAATATTTTAACCCTCCCAGTTTACTGATCAGAAGACTCAGGCCCAGTGAGGTTAAATGATTTATCACTTGATTATTGGCATAGCCAGATAAGACCCTAGTCTGACAGAATGGGGGGAACAGAAGATTTAAAGTGAGATGATTGAGTTTAAATTCTTAGACTGTGGGCAAAAATCAGAGTTCTTCTGCAGTAAATTGCTCAATTTGAACATGTGGTTGGTAATACCTGCCTCTTAAGATTATTGATAGGATTACATGAGGTATCTGTGAAATGCCTATTAGAATGACTGTCACATAGTAGGAACTTAGTGTAATTGAATTTGAATTTGAAGTGCTATAGTTTAATATTGTATAAAGAACATAAGTTATTCTGGAAAATATTTTTAGGAAAAGATTACTTTAGAAGACAGTTGACACTGGCTTGATGGCTTATATAGTATTTTGCTCTTACTTAAAAAATTGTTCAGTGTTACAATATTCTCCTTTGTGACCAGGCTGTTGGAATTGAGATTGAATTATCTGTAGCCATCATTTTTTAACAAATTACTGTTTCTTTTCTTTTAATTAGTAGAAAAGATTCCCAAATGAATAAAGAGGAAGAATGCCACTTCCTTAATTACTAATATTACATTATAGGCTACTTGAACTCCCTGTGGGATTTTTTTTTTTTTTTCACCCACAGTGACCTTTTATAGAGTATGTGCTCTGAAGGAACAAGTCCACAGGGGTAGTATGGCATTGTGCCAATTACAAATGTAATTTTCTATTATATTAAACCATCTTTGCTTTTATATCACTATTCTGAATTATAATACTTTGTATTTACTTTGTAGCTTTTAGCTACAAGGCTCAAAGCTCTACAGAGTCTCAAAGCACTCCAGTGAGGTAGGCATACTATAATCATCCTTTTTAGTTAAGAAAAGGGGAGGATGATATTATTTGTTACTGCTATAATAACAGAAGAAATAGTCTGCTAAAAATGTGTCACTGGTTATAGGATTTGTTGTTCAGTCACTAAGTCGTATCCGGCTCTTTTGCAACCCCATAGAGTGTAGCCTGCCAGGCTCCTCTGTCCGTGAAATTTCCCAGTCAGTACTGGAGTGGGTTGCCATTTCCTTCTCCAGGAGATCTTCCCAACCCAGGGATCTAACCCACTTCTGCATTTTCAGGTGGATTCTTTATCACTGAGCCACCAGGGAAGCAGTTATAGGATAGTCTTACTTTTAAGAAATGAAAAGTTCTTCTGCCTCATGTAAATAATGTTTAGATTTTTATCCACATTTTACTTGTTTGGGTATTTTTTCTACTTTTCAACTGATTGTACTGTATGTTAACCTTCTTTGACTCTAAAGTATAAGAAAATATGAACACTGTAAGCATGTACCTAAAGTAGTTTGATTGAATGATTTACATTTATCAAATATTTTGTTGTAGACAGGGAAGTAATTTATAGATTTATTGACAAATTTATATTTAGATATAGCTTGTAGATTTCTTAGCTTTGAGATGGGTATTGTGTATTCACTTATAAGTTAATTATAGTCACCTCCTTAGATATTTTAGGTTGGCATGCTAATGACTAATACTAATAATAAGACTGCTGCCATTAAGTGTATTTACACTTCTCTTTTATGGTACACATGTCCTTTATGAATTAAGTTCTACCTATAGGACTATTACATAGAATAAGAACAAGTTTAAAAATATGTTTTAAAATGGGATCTAATTAATGGTAATTCCTAAAAAAAAATAAAGATTCCTCATAAGGAAATTTTATTTATTTAAGAAGTACACTCATAAGTTGCTTTGGGTCAGTTCTTATGGATTAGGACCTTTTTGGAGGTTGAGAGGACAACTAATTTCTTCATGATATTATATGAAATTTGCAGGTGGCCAAGATATCTCATTGTCTCTTTTGTAAGTGCTGCCACTTTATATTTTTCTGAATTCTAGATGTTCTAGGTAGATGGAGCTCATCAAAGCTGAGTGTCTTGATGGCTGCAGTGCATAGAGAGTAAGTGCTATGTCTGGTAGTACCACATTTAAACAATTAAGAAGATAATGATAATAGATAACCTTTATTGACTGTTTAATATATGCCAGGTATCCTATGTGCTTTTATACTTTGTCTCATTGGACCCTTGAAATTAATAAACAATAAGTCACGTTTTTTAATTTGCTCAGAAGGACTGAAAATAATGTACAATTTAATAAAGTAGCCACTATGCTTCCACAGTGATTACTTTGCCATCTGTCTTTAGTGAGGTCCATGACTAGTGCCTATTCTCATAGTCATTATGGTTTTATCTTTTTCTTAAACATTTTGTTTTGATAGTCATGAAGCTCTCCTGAGGGTAGGTGATTTACCTCTGTTTGCCAAGTGTGAGGGGTGAGAGAATGACCTTGATACAGGATTGCATTGAGAGTTGTTCCTGTTCTTTTCTGGCAGGGCTGTCTGGGTGAAGTACTCACAGTACTCGGAAATCAGGGCATTGCTGGTAGGAAAATAGAGTCTGTACTGGATTTTTCTAGACTATAACTGCTCAGTTGAAGTCCGAGTAGGTAACAGGTTAGCTAATATATTGATTGACTGCTTCTGCTCTTGGGGCAGTCAAGCAGTGTGTGGGGGACCTGGAGGCCTTAGCCTGTCACCTAACCTCAAGCTGCCTTGTTGGTTAACCATATTGTAGAGTACAGTGAGAAACCTGTATGTGGGTCAAGAAGCAGCCATTAGAACTGGACATGGACCAACTGACTGGTTCAAAATTGGAAGAGGAGTACGATAAGGCTGTATATCATCACCTTGTTTATTTAACATATGTGCAGAGTACATCATGTGAAATGCCGGGCTGGGTGACTAACAACCTGGAATCAAGATTGCTGGGAGAAATAACAGCAATCTCAGATGTTTAGATAATACCACTGTAATGGCAGAAAGTGAAGAGGAACAAAGAAACTCTTGATGAGGATAAAAGAGGAGAGTGAAAAAGCTGGTTTGAAACTCAGCCTTCAAAAAACTAAGATCATGGCATCTGGTCCTGTCACTTCATGGCAAACAGAAGGGGAAAAAGTGGAAGCAGTGACAGTTTATTTTCTTGGGCTCCAAAATCACTTCAGATGGTGACTGCAGCCATGAAATTAAAAGATGCATACTCCTTGGTAGGAAAGCTATGACAAACCTAGACAGTGTATAAAAAACAGAGACATCACTTTGCTGGCAAAGGTCCATATAGTCAAAGCTGTGTTTTTTCCAGTAGTCATTCATGGATGTGAGAGTTGGACCATAAAGAAGGCTGATTGCTGAAGATTTGATGTTTTTGAATTGTGGTGGTAGAGAAGACTCTTGAGAGTCCCTTGGACTGCAAGGAGATCAAACCAGTCAATCCTAAAGGAAATTAACCTTGAATATTCATTGGAAGGACTGTGCTGAAGCTCCAATACTTTGGCCACCTGATGTAAAGGGCCAACTCATTGGAAAAGACCCTGATGCCTAGAAAGATTGAAGGCAAAAAGAGAAGGGGACGACAGGATGAGATGGTTAGTAAGTCTCACTGACTCAATGGACAGGAATTTGAGCCAACTCTGGGAGATAATGGAGGCCAGAGGAGCCTGGGATCACAAGGACTTGGACATGACCTAGCGACTGAACAATAACAACAAGTATAAACAGCATCATTTTTTGTCAGTGCCAGAATGTGAGTTAGGCCTTAGGGAACTATTTCAGAAATGTGAAGCAGTAGAAATTATATAATATTTTATCTTTTTAAAATATCTAATTCTCTCCTATTTAATTGCTGATGAGATGTTGAATTTAGAGCTTGAACCTTATAGTTAGCAGCTTAACGGCAGCCACTTGCACAAAAGTATAAACATTTCCTAACCAGATTGTGTTTACCAATCTGTAGTGTCAGTTGATGGAGGACAAACTTGACCTGTTTACTTGAGAATGCTTTTCACCTCCAATTTTCTTTTTGGGGAAGTTTGGCTTACAAGTAGTTTTAGCTAATTATTGAAACTCTGTGACATAAAATTTCTTTCAGAGAGTTTATAATTAATTTAAGTTACATTAAGCAATTCGTAATTCACGTTGGCCCAAGTCTTTACATTCAAAGAGTGCCTTTATTAACCCACATAGTTTCCCCTAATCCTCATTTCTACAGGTTCTCCTATAAAACTTATTTTTATTTTTTGCATATTAATGTTAAAAAGAGTGATGGATGGTTTCCTCTGTTGTTTTTTTTTCCTTTTACATATGCAGAGTCTTACGGAGAGATGGGTTTTACAGTCTCTAAGGTCAGTGTAGAAGGTGATGATCTCATAGAGATAAGACTCTAATTTGAGGAGGGAGAGGAAATTCCTTAGGAAAGTACCACATAGACTCTCAACATAACATTTCTTAGTAAGTCAGTTCCAGTCATATTATTTTTCTTCAGAGGTTTGTTGGAACTGTTGGCTGTTTCTTTAGTTGGTCATTTAGATTTGGAGTGCATGTTTGTCTTTTAGCCCTAAAATCACCTTAGCACTTATGAGACGTCAGCATCCATTGACTGAGGAAACAGAAGATTCACATTTTCCATCTCACACTCACACTAACTCCAGGACTTACCCTTATTCAAGGAATAGTGGACCTAATTGCTTGCATTTTTAAATTGGTATTCTGTCTCTGTTTGCCAAGTGTATAGTTGAAGTTATATAAGTGAATTGTGGTTAAATTCACATAAATATGTCACTGTGTTGTATTAACTGATAACTTGTGTCTGCTTTGTCCATTTTCTATTTTACTAACTTGTGCATTCAGATTCTTCAGGTTCTCTTGTCCTAGAATTTAAAAGTACTACTGTGTACATTAAAGAAGGCCACCTACCTGTTACCAATCTCTTACTGATTTATAGGCTTAAAGCCTGTTAGAAGAGATAAAAGTTTCTTAAACATAAATTCACTGATATTCTATATTTGTCAAATAAGTTTAGTCTTATAAAAATCTTGTAGGTGAACAAATATTCAGTGTGTCCAAATGAAAAATGGAAGGGATAAGATAGTATAGATGATAGGTACTAACTTTAAAATTGACTAGGAGGCATGTGCTGTATTGACCTGCTACTGCTACTGCTAAGTCACTTCAGTCGTGTCCGACTCTGTGCGACCCCATCCCTGGGATTCTCCAGGCAAGAACACTGGAGTGGGTTGCCATTTCCTTCTCCAATGCATGAAAGTGAAAAGTAAAAGTGAAGTCGCTCAGTCATGTCCGACTCTTCGTGACCCCATGGACTGCAGCCTACCAGGCTCCTCCATCCGTGGGATTTTCCAGGCAAGAGTACTGGAGTGGGGTGCCGTAGCCTTCTCTGCTATATTGACCTAGTTGGTGCCAATTTGAAGAATTCTAGTGTGATTCCCTGTTTTCCTTCAAATTGTATTGAGTTGGGTTCTGTTGCTGCAAGCCAAGTTATTTTAATTGAATTTAGATTCAGGCATGACTGTCTCCCATGGCTTCTGTTCTTGTAGGCTCTACTTATGCTGCTTTGTACAGTAGGGGTTTGCCTTTATTTATATTCATAGTATTAATTTTTCATTTTAGGTCATTAAAACATGTCACATTCATTAGTATCATAATTAGAAAATCAATTATCCTCCTAACTTAAGGACCAAAAGATTTGAGAACAACTGTGGTATTTAATTTCTTATATTTTAAAAGGTCTGACTGAAGATTTTAATTTTAATTTTGTCCCCTTGTTAATATTGTTGTAGGGAGGTTTAGTCTTTGTTACTAAATACACACCTTATTAAATCAGTGTGTGTCCTGGGACAAGACATTTTTCTGGATCCTGGTGATTTCTACCATCCAGCTAAAAACCAACTGTTACATTTGATAGATAATAGAGAATAAGGTGGAGGACTTTGGAGTTGGCATTGACATGTAGTAAAAAGATCACAGACTTTGGGATCACACTGTTTACGTTTTGGGGACTAGTTGAAGAATGTTGGGCAGGATACTCACTTGATTGAAACTTAAGTTCTGGTCTGAAAGTTTGGACAGTAATAGCCACCTCCCAAGGTTTTTCTGGAATTGAATACTGTGTGTGTGTTCAGTCGTGCGCTCCTTTGCGACCCCTGGGACTGTGGCCCGCCAGGCTCCTCTGTCCTTGGGATTTCCCAGGCAAGCATACTGGAGTGGGTAGCCGTTTTCTCCTCTAAGAGATCTTCCCAACCCAGGGATCGAATCTGCCTGTTCTTCGTCTCCGGCTTTGGCAGGTGGATTCTTTACCACTGCACCACCTGGGAACCCCTTAAATATGGTAGGAAGTGTAAAAGCATCTATTACAGTACAGCACATTGATATCTTCATTTCTTAAAGAGATCTTTCCAGTTTAGGGCCGGAGAATCAAAATGCCTAGCTCTTTATAAGGCCTTTATCAGCTGTTTATAAGGCCTTTTTATTGTTGAGTTTTGCCCAAAGTGGAACTAGTTGTGAAAGTAGAAAGCATAAAGAAGATAATTCCTTCTTATCCTTTTTTTTTTTTTTTAGGTACTAAATGTTGGCCTTTTTATTAAACACAGTGTCTTCAAGGAGTTATAGCTAAAAACAATTATGTAAAAAAGTAAAAATGTTAAATATAATTGAGGCAACTAGGCTACGTTCTCTTCTAGATACAGAATGCATTATAAATTATAAGCATACTTCATTTTATTGCATTTCAACTTACTGTACTTTGCAGATACTGTGTTTTTTACAAACTTAGCTTAAGACCAAGGAAAATACTGAAATGTAGCAGTTAAAAGCAGTTATCGGGCTTTGCTGGGGGGTGTAGAGCAACTCTCCCTGTCCTGTCACCCTTGGACACAGATCCTCATCACCAGCCAAGGGAAGGTAGCTTTTCCCAGATCTTTATCCTTCTAAGTCCATAACAAGGGCATACCACATGAAATGCTTAAAGAGGTACTCTACAGAAACTATCAGTGCAATATCCTTCTATTCAATACAATTAAAATATTAAGTACCTCCTGAAATAAGATTGTACTTTAAGTTGTATTTTACCCGTGAAATAAAAAGAATCACACATATATATGAGTCAGCTCCCAGAAGACAGGGACCAGAGCTACCTTGTTCACTACTGTATTCCCCTCACTAATAGGCACCTCTATGTAATGGATACCCAATAAATACGTGTACAATGAATGAGTCAATCTACTCAGTTCCTCTTCAGAGCCTTTACTATTGCTCATCCTAGACAGGCCAACTCTCCCTTCACAACGCCTCTCTAGCACTGTAACAGTGTGGGAGGAGATCACCTACAGGCCAGTACCTATGTTCAGATGCACAAGAACGTGTCTGGCAAAAGTCTGAAGTAGAAGGAGAAGCAGGAAGAGACTTAGTCAGTTTAGACGTGCAAACTGGAGACCCGCTAGGCACACCGTGAGGCTTCTTTTGCCGTGACCTCGAGTGTAATATAGGGGTGTCCCGATCAGAACTTCCTGAGAAGGCACTGAAAAGTTTCACATTTTCTGAGTTCTGGTGGTCAAAGGTAGTCATATTTAAAAACTGTTGCTTTAACCAACTGGCTCTTTCTTCTTCAAATGCCTTTCTCTCCAATCCTAGGCGAATAGCTGCTTCTGTAAAGCTTCGTCTTTCCTTCTCGAAATTCTTTTTCTGCTCTTTAAATAGGGACCATTCTTCTTTGAGGCGTTCCTTTTCTTCCAACAAGTAACAGTCTCGTAGCAGTGAAGTGGTGTCATCATCACATGCAGTAGCGAGCTGCTGCAAAAGTTGCTGCTGAGTTTTAATCATCTCTTTACACTGCTGAATTTCTAACTCGAGTTTTTCAGTTTCTTGTTCATGGTCTTGTCGTGAGATTACATCTTCATCGTTAAAACCTTCTAAGAGTACCTTTGAAACTTGGTTATCAAGTTTTTCTACGTGACTTTTCAAAATTCTCCACTGTTTCCTGATGCTGTTGGTAAGTTGCTCTCTCACAGTCTCACAGGAAAGGTCCCATATACTCTCTCTACTCAGTTCCCCAGCATCCTCTTCAACATCAGAGATAACAGTTCCTGTACTATCATCTGCTCTTTCTCTAGGTTTCTGCTTTTGGGGAGAAAGAAGAGAAATCATTTCCTTTTTCATTTGCTGAAGAACCTTCTTAAGTTCAGCATTTTCCATTAGGATTTGTTTCTGACGATATTCATAATCATTCAAGAGAATTTTATACATTTCATCTTCGTTCCTGGCTTCAGTTTTACCCGTCCTCCAGGAGCCTCTTTTCCCATCAGCTCTCCCCACGTAATTTAAAACTTCCATAGCAATTTTTTTATCCTTCTTGTTCATAACAAGTTGATGTAAACGTTCCTTTAGTTTGTTATATTCACGCTCTTTTCTCTTCATATCATGATTATATTGAGTAGCTCGACTTGCAATGATATTTTGTAATTTCTGCACCTCATCTTTCTCATTTTTCAGTAGCTGATGCAAATTCCTATTCTTGCATTGTAATTGTCTGTCTCTTTCCTGAAGACCAATCATTTCTCTCCTGGAGGTTTCCAGTTGTTCCTTAAGTTTTGCATAGCAGTTCTGTAGATGGTCCATATCGCTTCCCAGTTTCAGATTCTGTGTTTCCACATTTTCCTGAGCTAGAAGGTTCTTCCGCTGAAGTACAAGTAGCTCATTCATGCAATTTAAAACAGCAACTATATTTAATTCTCTCTTTGTCTCTTTACCTTTGGAGTCTTCATATAATGAAGGAAAACCGAAAGTAGTCAATTCCTGATCAAGATATGAGATACTTTGCTCAATATTCTCTTCTGTGCAAAAGGCACTAAAATAACTGTGCACATTTTTTGATAAAGGTATTGAAGAACATAGCACTTGCTGTGAGTATAAACTTGATGGAGACATCTTTGTTTCTGAGGTATATTGAGAGATAGTTTTGCTTTCTGAAGACAGACCTGGATCTGTAACAGTCATCCAATCTCCCATAGCAATCACCAGAGCCAGGATACCTGAGGAACCAATTCAGCAGTGACACATTCACCCCAACTGCTGTCAGTCTTCTATGTAGGCATTTCCTTCACGACCCCCGGCTGTGGCGGGGAAGCACCGCTCGGAGTACTAAACCTGCTCGCGCAGCCCGGAGGCTATCCTTTTTTTTTAAAAAAAAATATTCTTTTTATCTTTGGGGTAAATTTAGGGAGAAAATGTTTAAGGGAAGATTAGGTATATTAGAAGACCTTGCTGAATTTTGTTCTTTGGTGCTGGTGACCTTTTGCTAGCAGTTTGAAAGTGAAAAAGGTTAATAAAGCTGTACAGTAAAACAATCTGACTAAAAATAAAGCTGCATACTTAATAGAAAGCCTGCCCCTCTGCTTAAAACTGGGAGAATATAAGTTTGCATGTTTGATGAATGTAGAACTTTCATAAGAGTTGTGACTTTACCTGTTCAATTTTAAAATAAAAAAGTTCAAAGTGTACAGATTTCCAGGTAAGGGTATAAATTATTATGGGAAAGTGTGTATAAAATAGAAATTAGAAGGTTATGGGCAGCCTAATGTTACATCTATAATGAAGATATAAAAAATTAAGTGAAAATATCTTCCAGTTTTGTATTTTTAACCAGAGAAAAGTTATTTTCTGTGACTACTTTTATTTACAAAAAACAGCCACTGACTTGCTTCTAAAAAAATTTAGATTATTTAAGTCCTGTAAGAATTTCATCTGAAATAGTTTTAGCAGCATGCAGTATCAGTAATCATCGTGTGAAGTCAGCATGTTTGGCTCTTCTAAAACTGGTTTGAAATTTGCTTGTGCAGTTTTACCCAGTTACATTGGTGACCTTGACAGACTACCAGTCACAGCAGTGTTCTGTGAAAGAAGTTTCAGTAAACTGTAGTTAATTTAAAATTACTTATGATTGTCACTTAGTCAAGAGAAATTGTTTAACATGGCATTTCCCTCAATTGAAAATACCATAAGCAAAGAAGTAGATTTTAAAAATATTACTGGTGAATTTGCTTCCATAAAACCAGGAGAGTAGAATTGTAATGTTCTGTGGTTGATATAAATAAAATATTTAAACTTAAAATGTTGTAAATTTCAATTTCTCAATAATGTTCTGCAGAAATACTAACCCTTAAAATATACACTAAAACGTACGACTAGGGAACACATTTTTCTTCTAGCCTCAAGTTCTGGGCACTGATAAGAACTTCACAATACACCCATTTCCCTCAACCCCTGGCCTTCTGCTTTTATTATCATACGTTTTTTAAAATATGTTATAGGCCTTTCACTATACTAATATGTTTGTTAAAACAAATAATTATCTTTTACAGAAATTTAAAGTCCCAAATCGGCTTAAGCTATGGAGATTTTTTCTGGGTGGGCCTGGCCCAATCAGCTGTTCACTTTAAAAGCAGAAAAATTCCTCTGGCTGGTAGCTGAAGAGAAATCAGAAAGATCTGAGGTGTATGAAGTACTCTGTGTGTTGTGGATTTGAGGATGGAGACACTGGTGAGAAAGAATGAAGGCAGCCCCTAGGAGAAGAGAGTGTTTTCTGGTTGATAGCAAGGAAACAGGGAACACAGACCATTAGCTACAAGAGCTAGATTCCACCACCAGCCTGAATGAGTGTGGAAGCTCCTTTCCTGGAGCCTCCAGGTAAAAACCCTACCTGCCTGACACCTGATTATACCCAGTGAGAGGCCAACCAAACCTGTCTCAACTACTGACCTGTGGAACTATGAACTAGTTATTGCATCTTGTTTTAAGCCGCTCAGTTTGTGGTAATTAGTTATACTGCAAAAAAGAAAAACAAATATACTTTATAAGGTCTTTTGTCAGTCTGAACATTTCTATGAGGCTCTGTCTTCGCTGTTTCAGACGTCTTAACATGGCATACAGCCCTACTCTGGATTGGATCTTTACCTGAAAGCCATTTCATTATTTGAGAATGGTTTTGTCACCTGGAGGCGCTTGTAGCTTGGCATAGCTTTACTGTTTAACCCAACAAGTCCTCACTCTTTTGGAGATAATAGTTCATTTTTTTTTCAAAAGATTTATTTTATTGATTTTTGGCTGTGCTGGGTCTTCATTGCTGCACAAGGGCTTGCTCTAGTTGTGGCGAGCTGGGGCTACTCTCTAGTTGTGGTGTGTGGGCTTCTCATTGCGGTGGCTTCTCTTGTTGTGGAGCACAGGTTCTAGGCACATGGGCTTACAGCAGTTGCAGCATGCAGGCTTATTTGCTCCTAAGCATATGCGATCTTCCCGGACCAGGGATCGAACCCATGTCCCCTGCATTGGTAGGCAGAGTCTTAACCACTAGACCACCAGGGAAGCCCTGAAAGTTCATTCTTTAGTTCATCTCTTTCCTCTCATGTGTTATGTGCAACGAGAAGCCCAGTGGCACTTTTAGTCATTGAGTTAATTAGGAACATTTCCCATTTTCGAACAACAGTATTTCTAAACTTCTCTCCAAAACAAAACAAGGAACCTCTTTCTTGCAGCTTCCAATCACATTTTAGTACTTTTAAACCCTCACCAACAACCCCCTCTGGGCCTTTGTTGTTATTGTTGTTGTTTAGCCACTCAATTGTGTCTGACTCTCTTGCAACCCCAGGGACTGTATGTAGCCCACCAGGCTCCTGTGTCCATGGGATTCTCCAGGCAAGAATACTGGAGTGGGTTGCCATTTTCTTCTCCAGGGAATCTTCCTGACCCAGGCATTGAACCTGGGTCTCCTGTGTTGGCAGGTGGATCTTTTACACCTAAGCCATGAAGGAAGTCTTCTTGGCCTTTGAGGTTTCCACTAACGCTGTACTCAGTGCCCTGAAGGCTTTAACTCAATCTCCACCTCAATTCAAGAGCAAACATCTGAAGGCAGAAGTGCGTGACATTTTTATGACCTTGACGCAGAAGTCACATAATCATAATTTCTGTTGTTCTCTATTGGTTGAAGCAGTCACAATGTCTGCCAGGTTCAGCAGGGAGGGGCACTGACCACACTTCTGTACGGGTGAAGTGTTGAGGTCATATTGAAAAAGGCCCTTGTTGGGTGAAAGATACTGTGTTTATATTTGGAGAATTAAATCTACCACAGAGCTCAGTATTTTAGCTTGCATTTTAAAATTGCATTTTATTTGATTTGTAATGGTCTTTCAAAATATAATGCTACCAACCCTGTAGCCCATTTCACAATTAAAGATTTATAGGAAAATCTAAAGTTTTATTTATAATAGTCTTATAGTATATCCAATACTGACATCAGCTAATTGGTACATTCTTTAATTAAAAAATTAAAAATTAAATTTAATTAAAGTTATTTTCTGGAATTCAAGCTGAAATTAGTCAAAGCTATGGTTTTTCCAGTAATCATGTATGGATGTGAGAGTTGAACCATAAAGAAAGCTGAGCTCTGAAGAATTGATACTTTTGAACTGTGGTGTTGGATAAGATTCTTGAGAGCCCCTTGGACTGCAGGGAGATCAAACCAGTCAATCTTAAAGGAAATCAGTCCTGAATATTCATTGGAAGGACTAAGGCTGAAGCTCCAATACTTTGGCCACCTGATGCGAAGAACTGGCTCATTGGAAAAGACCCTGATGCTGGGAAAGACTGAAGGCAGGAGGAGAAGGGGACGACAGAGGATGAGATGGTTGGATGGCATCACTAACTCAATGGACTTGAGTTTGAGCAAGCTCTGGGAGTTGGTGATGGACAGGGAGGCCTGGCGTGCTGCAATCCATGGGGTGACAAAGAGTAGGACAGGACTGAGTGACTGAACTGAACTGAGCTCAAGCTGACTTTTTTCTTGTTTAATGAGTTTAGATTTTTAAAGAAAAGTATTCTCTTAACTGAGTCAATCTGTAACTCTCTTTTATACTTCGTGTTACAGATTTCAAAAACTGTAGCATATGAACTGAACAGATACAAGTTCTGATGTATGATTTTTCAGCTTTTTTTTTTACAGTGGTGCCTATTTCTTTAAGAGAAGGTTCTACGTGTAGCTTATTATTGTTTTGTATTACACATATCTCTTCTCACCAGAGTCCGGCTGGTCGTCAGCTGTGGTACCTACTGAAACCTTGAGGGAAGGTTCTCTCGATCTTTTGCGGCTTCTCTCATCTCTGGGCTTTCCCTGGCCGAAAAAGTCTAGGACTTTGGCTTTCAGCTCTAGTGGGCCTAGGAGGCAATTCTACTCAAACGTTTCTCATCACGGTAAGATTTCACAAGGAACTTCTGAGGAAGAAGTAGATAAATGATGGAGGAATAATATTTAGCAGGAGTTTTTGAATCACTGTTGAACACACATCTTAAAAAAAACTATTACGGAAAGTGAATGGTGCTCCTGATGAGAGACAGTGACAGTTCATCTCATATTAGAGTGCCTGCCAGATTTTACTGATCGTGAAGCAAACACAGGGAATCCGCTTTGCACCTTCAGTCTTAAACAGGCTGACAGAATGAATCAGTGTTGCTTTGATTACATGAATTAAATAAAATCTCTGCAGAGCATGTCACTTAAACAGAATAGTTCTGTCTAACGGGCTTTCGAACCTGGACGTGTTCCTAGTTCTTTGGGTGTCGCAGTCTGTCCTGTGGCCTCGCTGACGCACGTCTTTTATGCATGCTGAATTATGTATGTACAGAAAAGCGCATAAAACACAAATTTACAGTTAATCACAAAGCTGACATCTGTGTAACTACCATCCAGCTCCATTCCAGATATAACTTATTGCCAGCTTTCCAGCAGTTTTCTTGGCCTCTCCTATATAGTTTCCTCTTCTTTCTCCCTCTTTTACGTGGTGTACCTTCTATAATATTGTTTGTTTTTATTGACTGTTTTATTTTGGACATTATTTAAAAGGCGTTACGTTATTTTCTTGTGTTGCTTGCTTCTAAATTATGTTTTTGATATTTATTCTTATTGGTATGTATACAGTTTCATTTTCATTGCTGTATAGCATATTATGATATGAATAGATCACATTTATTCATTACAATTAAAACATTTTAATATTCATTACATTGTTGATAGGCATTTGGGTTGTTGCCAGTTTTTAACTATTATGAGTACTGCTGCTATGAACATTCTGATACATACCTTTTGTTGCATAGGAGCATCTGTTTCTGTTGGTATCTGCCTGGGAGTGGAATTGCTGGGTGTTATATATGCCAAAGTCACACTTAAAATTGGTGTGAGACAACACTTCTTTCTCTAGACATAGTTTGGGTGTGTCAGACTGTGAGACAACTCCTTTAAGACTATAGAAGCCTTTTTATTTAGCTGAGAGGGTCTTGTAGGCCCCTTCATTATTCTCTTAGAGACACTTACAAGGGGTTTTTACATTTTGATTTGACCTGCGGTCCCAGACTATACATTTGAAGAATGTTTTGCCAGCTGAGAGACTGGAGGTGAGAAGCAGTTATTTTTCAACCCAACAAGTCTTGGCCCCACTTTATTCCTTCTAAATTTTGCTTGTAAATTGATCACATTTTTCTTCAGCTCATCTCTTTTTTGCCCTGTTACCTTATCACACACAGCTGGGAACAACCTGCTGACTTTTAACATTTGCCTGGAGATCTGAGACAAATCTAAATGTTTATTAAGTAACTTTTTCATCTTCAGAGTACCATAGGCAACACAATTTTGCCATTTATTTTGTTACTACATAGCATAAGTTTCCATTTTTTCAGCCTCCAGTGAAAATTTTCTTAACCTTTTTCGGCTTTTGCTAAGAGTTTGCTCACCATTTTTTAAGCCTTAGGCCACTGTTTGATTTCAAAAGCAATATTATATACTTTATGTTTAAAATTATGGCTGTACCTCTTTCTGGTACCATCAGTTAGCTATTGCTGCCGAAGGAACCACTCCAAAATAGTGGTTTAAAACTGTACCCACTTATTACTGTTCATGGGTCTGTGTGTCGGCAAGGTAGTTTGAAGCTGGGCTTGCTCGTGTGTCAGCAGTTTGCCGGGGGCAGGCTAGTTTACGACGGCTTTAGTCACTGTGCTGACTCAGGTGACCATGCTTCATGTCTTCCACCACGTGGCAGGTTAGCCTGGGCTTGTTCGCTTGATTCACAGGGAGCATGAAACGGCACAAGCCTTCTTGAAACCCTGGGGCTGAACCAGCACACTGTTATTCTCAACATACTCTATTGGCCAAAGTAAGTCACACGAACAGGCCAAATCTAAGGAGTAGGGAAATAGATTCTAATTATTGATGAGAGATGCTGTAGAGTCACGTCTTAGCAATAATGTCTATAGTAAAGGGTGGAGAATTGGAGTCATTTTTGCAATCTTCCAAAGCATATACCTGTTTAATTTTAAAGTAGTTGTACAGTTTGTACTCACACCAACAATGTGTAAAAGTTGTGTTCTACATGGTCATCAGAACTTAGTAATGCATCTTTGTTACTTGTAGCTATTTTGGTGAGTGCCCAGTGGTATTTTATTGTGGTGTTAATATTTCTTTGCTTGAATTTCTTTTATGGTTTTCTTTTTTTCCCCTTTTATTGGCCATTTGAGTATCTACTTATGTTAAAGGCAAGGGGAGAAGCGCCTCCAAAGGCTGAGTTTATTTCTAGGCTGCTCCTGGATCCTCGACTGTAAATCATTACTTCGTTGTTAGCCCTCCAGTGCCTTCAAGCAAACGTTTGTAAATTTTTGCTTTTAATTACTTTTTTGTAAATTTTCTTAGTGAATCCTCAGTGGGAGGGTTAGTCTGAGTCTCCCATTCCCGGAAGTAGAATGTTTGTATTCCTATGTCTTTGGAGTTTTGACTTTTATGAATCTGGGAGAATTGGGGGTGCAATCTAAAGTTTTAAGGGTTAATGTACATTATGGAAAGGCCTTTTGTAAGTGAAGTATCATTTGCCTTGCAAACAGTGATTTTTTTTTTTTTTCCTGAGGCCTGTCTGATTTGTTGGCAAACAGTTTTGTTGTATTTGACATGTAACAGGTGCTAACGTCTTTTGCAATCTTGTCTCTGGGAATTAGAGGGTCTAGGTCACTATGTTCATTAATTAAGTCCAGGAAATTTTGTTTCTCTTGTGGCTAATCATTTACGTTTGACATGAGTCTGTCTTTTGTGCCTTTAGCTTCCTTGCTTCTACCTTTGTTCTATGTAGCTTATTTTTCATGTGGCAGTCAGAATTTTTAAACGTAATTCAAATTATATTATACCTCTGCTTAGTATAATCTTAAGGGCTTCCCCTATAACTCAAAGACCCAAAGGCCTTAGCATAGTCTGTGAGATCCTATCAGATATAACCCCCTGCATGCTAACTCGCTTCCGTTGTGTCCAACTCTTGGCAACGCTATGGACTGTAGCCCACAGAGAACAGGCTCTTCTGTCCATGGGATTCTCCAGGCAAGAGTACTGGAGTGGGTTGCCATGCCTTCCTCCAGGGGATCTTTCCGACCCGGGGATTGAACCCAGGTCTCCCGCATCGCAGGCGGATTCTTTACTGCTGAGCCACAGGCATAGCCCTCATAACCCCATGCTGCCTGTTTAATTAACTTCATCTGATACCTTTCCTGTCTGTTCCCTCTGCTCTATCCACAGAAGTTGCCTTGTTTTTCCTGGTACACTTCATGGCCTTTGCACTTTCTATTTCCTCTTCTAGAATGCTTCATCCTTTGTTAGCTACATGGATTGCTATTTCCCCTCTGTTTGGTCTCTGCTCAGATATCTTTCTAGAGAGAAGCATTCCCCAAACACTTTACAAATAATGGCAGCATCTCTCCTATCACTCTTTATCCCCCTAACTCACTCTATTTTTCTTTATATAACTGTCATCTCCTAACATAACTATTTATTACTATGTTTATTTTCTGTTTCCCTGTCCTAGAAAGTAAACTCCATGAGAGCAGGGACATGCCTAAAACAATGTCAGCCAGACAGTAAACTTTCAGTTAATCTTACGTATGGATTTAAAAGCAATACAGTTATTTTAAGTAAGCAGTTACTACTAAGAGAGCTTGTTGTATAAACAGCTATTTTGTTGAACAAAATATATCTAATGGTAAATAGAAAATTCAAATTTTATGTTAACAAATCCAACATTTTGACTATTAATAAATGGACTTACAATAGACTCATATGAAAGGTTTAATAAATTTAATACTTAAAATAGTGTTTTCAAAGTCATTGGAGGGTCATTTTCTAACTCTGTGTGCCTATACCTTCCTTCCTCTCTCCTACAAATAACAAATCTCAGAATGAGGTATGGGATATAGGTTATATTTTTATAAGTTGTACAAGTATTTTTTGTGTTCTTTGTTAGACACATCTGTTTGAGTACCACTGGTTTAAAGTCAGACTGTAATCATTGCTGAGTTAGGGACAAATCTATATCATAGGAACAGCAGCTGCCTATTTCCTGAATGTTTAGTGTGTGCCCTTGCTTAAAATGTTTCATCTGATTTACTCTTCCCAGTAACTCTGTGAAATAGATAACGCTTGTTATCTGCATGCTATAAATGAAGAAACTGAGCAGGATCATGTGGCTGCTGAGTCAGCTGAGCTGAGATTTGAACACAGGTCTGACTCCAGTTTAACAAAGTGTTTAATATGTATAACCCTCTCTGATTTAGAGACAAAATTATTTCAGCAATCGATTTTCTATATAAAATGGGAAAAGGTCAGAAATGAGGATATGACATGTAGAAAACATGTTGAAGCTAAGTAAATATTTATATAAATTTCAATTTTCGAAGAAAATCAAGGACCAAATTTTGCATTAGAATAATAAAACTTGAAGATTCTGATCAAATTATAGTCCTTATATTTTGGATGAATACAATTGTATATTTCTGTTAACAAAATGTGTAGTCTTTTTTTTTTTATTGAAGTATAGTTGATTTACAGTATTAGTTTCAGGTGTATAACATAGTCATTCAATATTTTTGCAGACTGTACTCCATTTTAGGTTATTGCAAGATAATGGGTATAATTCCCTGTGTATACAGTATATCCTGGTTGCTTATCTGTTTTACATAAAGTAGTTTGTATCAGTTAATCCCAAACCCCTCATTTGTCCTCCTCACTTTTCCCTCCCCTTTGGTAACCACAGGTTTGTTTTCTGTATCTGTGAGTCAGTTTCCGTTTTGCATATACATTCATTTGTATTATTTTTTTAGGTTCCTTGTATAAGTGATATCATACAGTATTGGTTTTCTCTGTCTGACTCTGTCTGTTTTGTTGTTCAGCCGCCTCGTCATGTATGACTCTTTGCAACTTCTTTTACTGAGCATAATATTCTCTAGGTCTATCCAAATTGCTGCAAATGGTAGTATTTCATTCTTTTTTTATGGCTGAGTAATATTCATAAGATGTATATTCTTAATAAAGTATGAATGTTTGTTCAAAAAGCATTCTGTACCAAGCTTTGTGATAGGTGCTGGGTGGATAGAAATGTACATTCAAGTTTTTTTTCTTTTGGATAGACTCAGGTTTTTCTTTTGGATATAATAGATAAGGCTTGAAAACAATACACTTAATTGGAAGATATGTTAAACACCTAAAATGGTGCCTGACATACTAGAAAGTTACAAATAAGTGATGAATTAGGGAGGTTTATTCATAGTGCTGTCTGACATACCATGTGTGATATGATTTTATATAGATTCATAGGGATGTGTCTGCTGTGGCGTATGTGTTTGAATTAGGCCTTAAAATGTGAGTGAAAAAAGAAATGGATAGTCTGAGTCAGGGGAAGACTATATACAGTGACTAAATTTAGTAAGATGAAAACCTGTGTCTGTTGCCCACAAAGATACTTCATTTACTTCCCTTGTAGCTTAAACAAAAAACCCAACCAGTTAGAAGCCATTTCATTTTCTGTATGAGTAGATTATTTCAATAACATTGTATTATGGCCTTAAAGGGAATCACTGACAAAATCAGGATTTTATATATATATATAAAATTTGAGAAATGTAGATGCCTATTGTAGGTAGAAATGTAGATTGCTTTGAGAAATGTAGATGCCTAACCCAATTGTACCTTATAAAATGTAGTAAAGCAATCAGGATGCTCTTTAATCCTTAAAAGAGAGGATTTGCCTAATATTATTGGTCTAAAAGAATTATTTCATAAAACTTTGAACTTTATTGCCAAGTGATCATTTAGAATTTTCAGGGGTCTAGTGAGTATGCTCCTTTCTTAAGACTTTTAGGATAATTCAGGATGGAATAATGATGGAGCAGGGATTGGAGGCTGTAAAGTACCTAATGTGAATGTATGGCAAAAACCACCACAATATTGTAAAGTAATTAGCCTCCAATTTAAAAAAAAAAAGAGCTAAAATAAAAAGAAATAGAGTATGGAAGAGATTATAGTACTTAGGTTATATGTGTCTCAGATTTATTTTGATTTTTCCTGTTGGTCACTGTTGAAGGACAAACTATGAATTTTTTTAAAATGTAAATTTATTAATAAAATTTAGTTCAAATTCACTTATTTATATTTCACACTTTTCCTAGCATTGAGCTAATCAATTCATTGTATACTGACCCTGAAATGGTAACTTAACATCCTAATATCAGATCCTGCCTCAAAACATGAGAAAGACAAGGTCCTTGCACTCTTTAATTAAGTGTGATAGATAAGGCTGTAAAGACAGGAAAGCTCCTGAAGATGGATGAGTCTCTTAGTAAGTGTGAGGTAATAGATATGTATTCTTTAACCACTCTTTCAATTGCTTCAGATATAAAGATTTTGTTTGAAGGAAAAAACCTAAAGAAGGACCGCTGTCTGTGAAAATACATAATAATACTGCAGATGTTGATCTCTTGACATCAGAAGCTGCTTTAACTTACTTTTAAGCCTCTGAAATTGTCTTTGTCGTCAGAGTCTTGGAACATAAGAACCTTTGAGAAAGCCCATGGCTTTAGTCAAGGAAACATGCATTCTTTTCACTTTGTGCTGAAGTTCGGAAGAGTAAGGAGGGCACTGTTTTAGGTTCTGCTTCACTCCTATGGGAAACAGCTTGCTTTAGTGCATTTGTTCTCACTTGCCAGTTGGAGGACCTGTTCTGTGGTGAAAATATCTGTAAGATTGTCAGCTGTTCTTTTTCAGAAGGCTTGCTTCTTATTTTGAGATTGTCTTTCTTTTCCTTTTTGTTAAATGTTAATATCCTTCTCTTTTATACAGTAATGCTGATGGTAGATAGTAGGACTTAAAATACATATAAATTCTTAGAAAGTAAAATGTTGCTAGCCACATGAGGACCACCAGTGGTGTGTGTGTATGTGTGTGTGTGTATGTTGTTCTGGTTTATGAAATCTGAAAGTCTGGAAAGTGCTAACTTAGTAGAAAGATTGTAGGGTTTGCATTCAGCAAACCTGGTTTAAATTTTTTCTCTGCTATGGTTGTTATCTTTTTTTTTTTATTTCTAAAATGGGATGTGAATACCTATCTCCTATGGTTGTTGTGAGGATTGTCTGAGATAATATAAATGTAAATGTAGTGCCAAGTGTATAATAGGAGCTGAATAAATTTGGTTTCTTCTTTCTTAAGTGGTTGAGGGTAGAGGGAATCTCAGGTAAAGTTACCACTTAAATTGAATGTAAATCCAAGAGGAAAAAATGAAGAAAGGAAAAAGCTTTGGCATTCCACAGTTTGATGAGCCTTTTAGTAAATGGGTATGACGTGGTACCTTGTACATATTTGAAATTTAATAAATATGTATTGATTTTAAATTATTTTAAAATGTTGAATAGGGAAGTTAATAAATGTTTGAGTCATAAAATAAAGGAAAAGAAATCCAATTTTGAGAAAAGTTGAAAGATTTAAAATTTTATTGTTGTAGTAAAGTGAATCAGGCAATGGTCAAAATACTGTGGTGAAGAATCCATCGTTCATATTACTGTACTCAGCCTCTGAATCGTGTCCAACTCTTTGTGACTGTAGCCTGCCAGGCTCCTCTGCCCAGGGAGGCAAGAATACTGAATTCTTTCCAGACAAGAATACTGAAGTGGGGTGGCATTTCCTACTCCAGGGGATCTGCCTGATGCAGGGATCAAACCCACCTCTCTTACGTCTCCTGAAGGAGATGTAATACACCTGGCATGTGTATTGTTTACCACTAGTGCCACCTGGGAAACCCCATTTATATTACACATTTTAGTAAAGTATTAAAAAAATTTCCAATCTCATTATTATACTTATAACAATAACTTATAGTAATTCACATGTGTTCTTTTTTGTTTTACAGTGTTTTCACACATTATACCATTGATGTTTCTAACTATGTATGTACTATGCATGTTAATACTTTATTAAGATTAATAGATGAGAGAAAGCTGAAAGATGATTAAGTGACTAGCATAGTTAGTCATGGTTATAAAGTGATAATCAGAACCAAATCTTAAGATAGCTGATATCATTGTCTTTCATTTTTGTTGCTATTATGACAAAGACAACTTTATGAGGACCCAGTATATTTTAACTATTTTATTTTCTCTTTGCCTTCTATGAAACATTTTAATCCTTATTTTATAAGTTCAGAGTCTGATAAAAAAAAGAATGATTTCCCCAGGGTCACATTAATGACCTTATAACTCTGAAGCAGAGTACATCTAACCACTGAAGTCCCTTTTTGCACTGAATTACAGTGGCATCGGTTGATGTCATGGCAGTTGGATAAAATCAGCCAAAGTAAAATGTTTCTTGGTGTCGACAGTTGAAATAGATGACCTAGATACCCTTTTTCAGGTTTATGAGCAATTGTGTTTTTTGATTGATATATTTTAGAGAACCTTTTCAAATTGCTTTAAACACCTGGAAATTTCTGTGTAAAATAATTTACCTGGACGAAAACATATGCAAAGCAGCTCTCATTTAGTGACCACATATAGATATAAATATGTATATACAGTGTCAACTGTATCTTGTATGTAAGATATATATGTATCTTATGTATATATAGGGTGTATGTTTACAATTTTAATTGAGTGTGAACTGTAAGCTTTGGTAGCTGTTGTCTCTATAATCAGATATCCATATAGGCTGTGATCTAACCTAGTAGGTTTTTGGTAAATCTCTTTGCTCTAAGAAAGAATGTATTTGTTGAAGGTGGAGAGTAACCATGCCCAAGCCCAGCTGGATGGATTATGTATATTCATCATTCTCCATAATTGAACTTGGCTAATTTAGAACTAATTTTGGTTAAAGACTTTAAAGTATGGATATCACAGCAGTATAATGAGCAGCAAAAATGTGCACCTTGATATCTGAAAGGACAGTTTGTATGCTCTCATCAAATCTGTCTGAGATTTAAGAAGCATGCGTCTTTTGGAAGAGATACTAGTACGTGTCCTAATCAGTGTTTAATTATCACATGGAGGACACCTTGTAGGATCTAATTTGGAGCATCTGTTTTAGATGCAGCACCTTGTCTCCAATAGTCATTCATCTCCCCCGGCCCCATACCATGTGTGTGTGTGTGTGATTCATCTCCCCCGGCCCCATACCCCGTACCGTGTGTGTGTGTGTGTGTGTGTGTGTGATTCATCTCCCCCGGCCCCGTACCGTGTGTTTGTGTGTGTGTGTGTGTGTGTGTGTGTGTGATTCATCTCTCCCGGCCCCGTACCGTGTGTGTGTGTGTGTGTGTGTGTGTGTGATTCATCTCCCCCGGCCCCGTACCGTGTGTGTGTGTGTGTGTGTGTGTGTGTGTGTGGTGGTGTGTGTGATCATCTCCCCGGCCTCACGTACGTGTGTGTGTGTGTGTGTGTGTGTGTGATCATCTCCCCCAGCCCGTTTACGGTGTGTGTTGTGTGTGTGTGTGTTGTGTGTGTGTTGTGGATCTCTTCCCCGGCCCGTACCGTGTGTGTGTGTGTGTGATTATCTTCTTCCCGGGCCCCGTACCTGTGGTGTGTGTGTGTGTGTCGCTTGTTGTGTGTGTGTGATTCATCTCCCCCGGCCCGTACCGTGTGTGTGTGTGTGTGTGTGTTGTTGTGATTTATCTTCCCCCGGCCCCGTAACCGTGTGTTTGTGTGGTGTTTGTGTGTGTGTGTGTGTGTGATTCATCTCTCCCGGCCCCGTACCGTGTGTGTGTGTGTGTGTGTGTGTGATTCATCTCCCCCGGCCCCGTACCGTGTGTGTGTGTGTGTGTGATTCATCTCCCCCGGCCCCGTACCCTTTCTGTGTGTGTGTGTGTGTGTGTGTGTGTGTGTGTGTTTGACAAAAATTGAGCAAATCTTGTTGGAGTGAGGGGGCCAGGCATTGATAGTAATTTGGCCTGCTCATGCTGCTGAATTGCTAAATTGTATCCAACTCTTTAAGACCCCATGGACTGTAGCCTGCCAGGCTCCTCTGTCTCTGGGATTTTCCAGGCAGGAATACTGGAGTGGGTTGCCAGTTCCTCCTCCAGGGGCTCTTCCCTACACAGAGATCAATCCTGTGTTTCCTGCTTAGTCACAGTCATGTTCTACTCTGGCCAATTTATACGCCTCCCTTAATTCCTAGAAATCTCTGCCACCATTGGGACTCCTTACCACTTCTTCAGAGGTTCAGATAAGAAAAGAGGAATCTTTTTACTTAAAGAATAAGTTAAAGGGAAATAATTACTTACTTTAGTGAGAAATTTTGAAATGATACAGCAATGAAGATATACACAAATGCTTTTAATGTCAACAGATAGAACATATCTGTTAGAATATCTTATCTATAGAGGTCTGCTTAGATCTTTTTAAAGTATCTTCCTAAGTTTTATTTTTTAAATGTTGTTTTTTCCTTCTTGAAAGCATCTTATAATAAATAAACACACACACTAAACAAAAAACCCTTGAACCAATGTGAGGAGAAGGTCTTAATTATTTTGTGAATAATTTGTAGTTTATGGTTGGGTTTATTTTGTGACATTACATTCTTGAACTAGAGATTACTTTCACCAAATAGTGCTATTTTACTTTTAAAACCTTTTTTTTTTTTTTTTGAGTATAGAATACTTTCTGTGTTTTTTAAGATAGATTAAATGATGTATTTATTTTTATTCAGAAAGTAAATGATGTGCAAAGGAAAAAACCCACCCAGTTTCCATTTGAATGAAATTTACGTATAAGTTTTTGGTTATGTCTTATAGGTGAGTAAATGACTCCTCCCACTGAAGTTACGGGTTTATAGCTACACAAGGGCTGATTGAGATTACTCTATTTTCCCTCACTAATATAAACAAACTGTGGGTTAGTCTGTATTTTAAATTACTGATTAAGTTTTCCTGTACCTCCAAGTAAGTGTGGGTAATAGATAATGGTTTGTACAAAGCTTTGGGTAGATTTGTGATGAAATTTCATTAATTTAGAAAAAGCCCTAATGAGCATACCCATGTTATAAAATCTTCATGTCATGACTACTAATGAAATGAAAACAGTAAGTTAACTAGTACCTGTCTAGCTTTTTAAACTTTGATTATAAAAGCTAACTGTCATTGTTTACAAATGACCACAGATATCTTTATTTCAAGGAAATTTTAGGATGCTTCATTTATTAACTCATAATATATGAAGTAGTTAAAAAAAAAAGGAAAAAAGAACGTTTTTCTGGGCTTTACTGCTTACTAAGAAACTCAGTTTTATAATTTTGTGGGGGGAAAATATATACATTCTTAGAAGGGGTTATGTTGTACAGATCAAATACAACATTTTACATATTCTACAACCACTTAATAAGCTATAACATGCTCTTGGTAAACTAGAATGAACAGGAGTTGCAGTCTGAACGCTGGAATCTATTTATAAAGTTCTTGGAGGCTAGACTGAAGCACTGCCTACAAACTTGGAAATGAAGAAAATACTTTACCCTCTGATAGTTATCTTCTGTGTACACAAAATGAATCATGGCTAAAATATGGAAAGTCACTGATAAAGTCAATATTTATCTTAGTCTGTAGCTTCTAACTTTTTCAGTTTATCAACATATTTAAAGAAGTCTGTGCTCCTTTGAAGCTGATGAAGTGGCCTTGTACTGCTGAAGCTCAGAGAGATTTCTGAGACAAGAACTATAATTGTCAGTGCATGAGGACAGGAAATTTAACTCAGAAAAGTCTGAATAATCTACTTCCATTGTTGAGGGAGTTGCCTGTGGTGAGAAGGATATTTCAGGCCATTAAAGTACCCTGTTCATCAAGCTCCCCAGGTTTTGTTTCTTGGCTCTAAGCACAGTTTTCACTAGGAATACAGTTGACCATGTTATAGTTTTGGTAAATGTTCAGTTCAGTTCAGTTCAGTCTCTCAGACGTGTCCGACTCTTTGCAACCCCATGGACTGCAGCACGCCAGGCCTCCCTGTCCATCACCAACTCCCAGAGTTTACTCAAACTCATGTCCATCAAGTTGGTGATGCCATCCAACCATCTCATCCTCTGTCATCCCCTTCTCCTCCCACCTTGAATCTTTCCCAGCATCAGGATCTTTTCAAATGAGTCAGTTCTTTGCATCATGTGGCCAAAGTATTGGAGCTTCAGCTTCACCATCAGTCCTTCCAGTGAATATTCAGGACTGATTTCCTTTAGGATGGACTGGTTGGATCTCCTTGCAGTCCAAGAAACTCTCAAGAGTCTTCTCCAACACCACAGTTCAAAAGCATCAATTTTTCAGCATTCAGCTTTCTTTATAGTCTAACTGTCACATCTGTACATGACTACTGGAAAAACCATAGCTTTGACTAGACGGACCTTTGTTGGCAAAATAATGTCTTTGCTTTTTAATATGCTGTATAGGTTGGTCATAGCTTTTCTTCCAAGTAGTAAGTGCCTTTTAATTTCATGACTGCAGTCACCATCTGCAGTGATTTTTGGAGCCCAAGAAAATAAAGTCTGTCACTGTTTCCCCATCTATTTGCCATGAAATGCCTCTTATTACTAATTAACTATTCTCATAGGTCCTATGCTTCCCTGGTGGCTCAGAGGTTAAAGCGTCTGCCCTCTATGCGGGAGACCAGGGTTTGATCCCTGGGTTGGGAAGATCCCCTGGAGAAAGAAATGGCAACCCACTCCAGTATTCTTGCCTGGAGACTCCCATGGACGGAGGAGCCTGGTAGGCTACAGTCCACGGGGTTGCAAAGAGTTGGACATGACTGAGCGACTTCACTTTCACTTTCTGTAGGTCTTGCGTACATATATATTAGTTTGCTAAGGCTGCCATTACAAATAGCCCAGACTGGGTGGCTGAAGCCACAGATATTTATTTCTAGTAGTTCTGGAGACTGGGAAGTTCGAGATGAAGGTGCCAGTAAATTTAGTTTCTGGTAAGAATTGGCAAGGAGATCAAACCAGTCAATCCTAAAGGAAATCAATCCTAAATATTCACTGGAAGGACTGATGCTGAAGCTGAAGCTCCAGTACTTTGGCCACTTGATGGGAAGAACTGACTCGTTGGAAAAGTCCCTGATGCTGGAAAAGATTAAAGGCAGGAAGAGAAAGTGGCAATAGAGGATGAGATGGTTGGGTGGCATCATCGACTCGATGGACATGAGTTTGAGCAAGCTCCGGGAGGTGGGGAAGAACAGGGAAGCCTGGTGTACTGAGTTTGTGGGGTCGCAAAGAGTCAAACACGACTTAGTGACTGAACAGCATAACAGAGGGCTCTCCCTGGCTTGTAAACATCTGCTTTCTCACTAGGTCCTTGCATGGACATTTCTCAGTGTGTGTGCTCAGAGAGAGCAAGGTAGCTCTCTGGTGTCTCTTCTTATAAGGACGCTCATTCTTTCAGATTGCTGCCTCACCTTTATGGCCCCATTTAACTTTAATTACTTCTGTAGGGATCCCATCCAACTACAGCCACACTGGGGTAGGGCTTCAGTATGTGAATTCGGGGGGCATAAACATTTAGTCTGTAATGCTTGGTTACCATGTATCCGTCCCAGAGAGATGACCTGCCCTTATGCCTTTTTTTGTTGTTTTGTTTTTAATTAAATTAGGTTTGGGGACTTCCACTGCTAAGAGTGGCATACTTTGGTGGCAAACTTGCTATGCATATCACTTTTTTGCTTTTTGGAAGCTATTCTGCATCACCTGTGTCATACTCACACACTGTATGGCTGGAAAAGCCAGCACATTAAAATATTTCTGCTTCAGGTTTGACTGTAGAATGTGTAGCTCTGTGAACTTGAGTCTGTTTCTCTGTAAAATGGCAGTCATGATTGCTGCACAGAATTGTTATTGGTCATGATTCTTTAAGAGGAAAAATATGTTAAAAACTGTAAAGTAAGATGCAGTGATGAGGTTTTTTGTAAAGACGGGCAGTGTTATTTTATTATTATTTGTAGATGTAAGGACTTGAACCCAGACCTACTAATTCTAAGAGTAGGACTCCATAAGTGGTCAAACATGCCCATTTTCCCAGAAATAATTGTAATTCTCTATGGCCAGTTCTTCTGGGGAAAGTCCCCTTTAATTTTGTTTATACCATCTCATGCAAATAAACCAAAATGCTGTGCTTTGTTTTGTGAATTTTATCTAAATTCAGCTGCTGGTGATTAGTGCTCAAAATAGTAATGATATGTCTAGAGCTTATAGAAGAATAATCCAAGACTGGGAAAAAGCATCTCTTAGCCCAGCCACTTTATATATTGCATTGAGAAGTCTGTAAAATGTTAAGGAAATATCCCATATTGGCTTACTAACTGGCACTTTTACAGAGAGAAATCTGATTTAACTTAATATCTCAGGCTGGATAGAAGTGGGGAGAAAAGTAGAGAAAAGCTTTTGATTATTACAGGAGTAGGAAGCCTATTACTTACACTACCTCAGTGATAGCAAGAGCGAGAGAGGTAGGGAGAGGGAGAGATATTACATGAAGAAAATTTCTATTTCGATGCTAGTTATATTTTGCAGGAATGTTGATGCTGCCTTTTTTTCCTTTCTCTAAACTTGCTACCTTGAATTATAAGGCCTTTTTAGCTTTGGGGTTCTACAGAAGCATAGACTTCCCTCAAATTTGACACATTAGCTCAGACTGACTAATTACCTCATGGTCTGTCCTAGGTAGAAAACATTTAAGTGCTTTTTCTTCAGTCCTGCAGTTTTAGGGTGATGCCTTAGAAAACAGAGCTGAGTTCTCATTTGGAGAAAAGCTTTACTTTGTTGGATGAATAAATAAACTGTATCTCTGCATACTTAGCTTTAAATACTCACTTGCCATAACTTAAAATTAAAATGGGCTTTCCTGGTGGCTCAGCTGGTAAAGAATCCACCTGCAATGTGGGAGACCTGGGTTCGATCCCTGGCTTCAGAAGATCCCTTGGAGAAGGGAGCGGCTATCCACTCCAGTATTCTGGCCTGGAGAATTCCATGGACTGTATGGTCCATGAGGTTGTAAAGAGTTGGGTACAACTGAGCAAACTTCACTTTCATTTTCATAACTTAAAATTCAGAAGAATACACAGTATAATTGAGAAGTATTTGAGTTCCATTTGTTTATACCTGTAAAAAAAAATAGTACCTTAATTTGTGTGAAAGTGACAGTCTCTCAGTCGTGTCTGACTCTTTGCGACGCCATGGACTATGCAGTCCATTCTCGAGGCCAAAATACTGGAGTGGGTAGCCTTTCCCTTCTCCAGGGGATCTTCCCAGCCCAGGGATTGAACCCAGGTCTCCCGCATTGCAGGCAGATTCTTTATCAGCTGAGCCACAAGGGAAACCCAAGAATAATGGAGTGGGTAGCCTATCCCTTCTCCAGGGGATCTTCCCAACCCAGGAATCGAACTGGGGTCTCCTGCATGGCAGGCGGATTCTTTACCTACTGAGCTGTGAGGGAGGCCCGCTTAATTTCTCTGGTTCTTCCATTTCCCTAATATTTAAATGTGATATTTCCCTAATATTTACTATGTGACATGGAGAGCAAGTTAGAAATGAGGAAAATGAGGTGAGAAGCAGACAGCTGCTTAAGTGAAATGGTGGAGTTAAAATTAGAAACCACTTCTTCTTGGATTATCTTCCTTTACTCTTTCCAGTATTGAAAATCAAGTAGGTAAATATTTATTTATTGAGCTCTTATTATGTGATGCTTTCTTAGATCTGTGATTCTAGGTTCTCTTCCACATCCAAGATTCTGTCATTACTTAGTAATACTGAAAATAAAGAAAACGTATTTAAATATTTTTCTAAAGTAGGTGGTTATATCAAATGTTTGAATTACTTATACAATTATTATGAGTATCACATAAAATAAAATAAAATAAAATAAAATGCAGTAAAGTTATATAACATAGTTATATATATGAAGCTATATAAATACAGTAAAATAAAATACAGTGAAGTTTTATAATATACAGTGAACCTGTGTTGTACTACCTGAAGATTTCCCAAAATGTTTATATGTTTGCATATGCACATTTTTTGACTTATGAGTGCATATTTATGATTTCTTAGTTCAGTCGCTCAGTCATGTCTGACTCTTTGTGGCCTAAATGATTTCCTAAATTGGCATGTAAATTTATGATTTTTGAAATTAGCATGTAAAGTTTGCTCCTTGGAAGTAAAGCTATGACAAACCTAGACAGCATATAAAAAAGCAGAGACATCACTTTACTGACAAAGTCCATGTAGTCAAAGCTGTGGTTTTTCCAGTATATGTACGGTTATGAGAGTTGGAAGGCTGAGTGCCGAAGAATTGATGCTTTCAAATTGTGGTGCTGGAGAAGACACTTGAGAATCCCTTGGACAGCACGGAGATAAAACCAGTCAATTCTAAAGGAAATCAACCCTGGGTGTTCACTGGAAGGACTGATGCTGAAGCTGAAGCTGCACTACTCTGGCCACCTGATGGGCAGAACTGACTCATTGGAAAAGACCCTGATGCTGGGAAAGATTAAGGGCAGGAGGAGAAGGGGACGACAGAGGATGAGATAGTTGGATGGCGTCACTGACTCGATGGACATGGGTTTGAGCAAGCTCCGGGAGATGGGGAAGGACAGGGAAGCCTGGCATGCTGCAGTCCATGCGGTTGCAAACAGTCAGATATGACTGAATGACTGAACAACATAATATGGATAGTGGTGCCTTTTTTTGAGTTCCTGTCTCTGAAAATATTGTACCATTCTATTTGCTAAGAAGCACTTGAAATTATGGTACCAGGAAATACAGCCTCTATGGCAGTTTGTTTTCTAGCCTGCTGAAAGTGCTGGGAAGTGTCTCAGTAGTGTCTGACTCCTAGGGACTGTGGCATGCCAGTCTGTGGAATTCTCTAGGCAGAAATACTGGAGCGGATGGCCATTCCCTTCTCCAGGGGATTTCCACAACCCAAGGATCAAACCTGGATCTCCAGCACTGCAGGCAGATCCTTCACCACCTGAGCCACTAGTGTGCTTTCTAGCCTAGATAAGGCTTTTTGTAGTTGGTTCTGCTTTTTCTAGTAACCTTAAGGAGAACTGGTTTGATAATAGGATTTTTAACACAAAGTTTGATGCCCTTTTTCTTAGGAGGGGTCAGTTACAGTTAATTGATGAAAACAGTCACCAGAATGTATTCAGAGAAATATCTCCCATTCCTCAGAGTTCAAAAACTGTAATATTGTATGTCTTAATCCTTCAGTTGCATGGTATTCTATAATGCACCTAGACCAGAGACATAGGGATTTCAGATACTCTATGTTAAAGGGATACAAAGTAACCAAGTTTTAAAATGTAATCTTGTCTCCATGTTTATATGTATAATTTTATAATCCCAGAAACAAAATAACTGAAAGGAACCAATATATAATGAGCAGTATTTTGCTATAGAAGTTCCTAAAAAAGCTGAGCTGCAGTTTGCCTCTCTTTCCACAGAGTTATTTTCTGAAATACTGGTTATAATTAAGCATTAGCAAATACATTATTATGTGCTTCATAAAAAAGAAATTCTCAGATCCTGTTTTATCTTTTGCTTCTTAAATTAATTGAAGAAAACAGAAGAAAAGGAAAGGAAAAATACAAACTTCTTCTCATACCCTGATTTCATGATTTTGAAAATTATGAAATTATTTTAAGGTTTTATTACTTAAAAGGGTATTGCTGTATTTATCTTGCTTGATATAGGAAGAGTCAGAATTAATTAGTCACAGGTATTTATTAAGGATCTACTTATCAAACACAATGCTATGTCTTGTTGAGTTTGCAAAAACATAGGATATATAATTTTTATCCCTGGGAAGTCCATAATCTAGTAAGGAAGATTAAATATAAATAACACCTTTAATATATGATTAAGCATTAAGATAGTAAGACAGGGAATAAAAATATTTTATAATTTAATTCAGCTTCTCATTTTACTGATGAAGAAACAGCAGTCTGGACTAGTTACCTCAAAAATTTGCCCAGAGTCACACTCGAGGGTCCTGTCAGAACCAGGGTTGGAACGCATATTTCCTGACTGTAGCTGAGTGTTTTCTGTTTGGAAACACCTGTGAGCCTATGTGGAGTGGGCTACATTCAAGACATGTGGAAAAAAGTGGGATGCTGAAGGTAATGGATAGGTGGTGGGGTGTTCCCTAAGGCAGAGAACTTAGAAGATTTGGGAAGAATAAAGAGAGCAGCCTAATGAGAGTGGAAGGCACATAGTAACTGTTAGTAACCTGGGGTTGGATTAAGAAGATCCTTGAAAGCCATGTTGTTTTTATGCTGCAGACACTGGAGTCCCTATATAGATTTCTCAAACAGAATGACTTGATAAAAATTGTATTTGGGGAAGATCCTTCTGTGATGGTGAGCATGAAGCGGGCAGAAAGGCAGGGTAGGTTGAGTCATGAGGTTGTGATAGTAGGAATGAAATAGAAAATTCAAGGTCACAAGGCATACCTGGGGGAAAAGCAGTAGATTTTAGTTTAATACAGAGAATGAAGGGAAGAACATAGAAGAATAGTATTTCCATGGACAGAAACAATCACTTGGATGAGGACTAAGATGAATTGGGTTTTTTTTGTGTGTGTGTGTGAAATTAAGTTGTAAAGGACTTTGGAAATCATCTGTGCTGAATTTGAAGATAATATTAGGTTATATAGGTGAATATATTCCTTTGGGAATTAGAAATATAGCAGTAAATTGAAAGGACCAAAGTATAGATTTTTAGAATCTTGTCTGTATGATCATGTTGAAATTGTTAAGATACATGAGCTTACTAAAGAAATAGGAATAGAAATAAACAGTAGAAGATATTTGAAGGGGTGAGGGAGAAGTAAAGTAACTAAAAAGGAGACAGAAAATGTGGAGGGAAAATAGTTAAGAGCACCATAGACTTTGGTCCCACATAGACCTAGGTTGAAGTTCATCCTTTACCATCCTTTATATTGAGTAAGGAATGTTTTTTTATAGACTCAATTTTTTTCTTATGTAAAATGGAATAGTAATAGTACCTACATTTTAAGGTAAGAATTACTATGATCATTAAATAAAGTCAATATTAAGAGCTTAGTTCAGTGCTTGCACTCAGGTATAGTCAGTAAACCTTATAAGGTATAAGGTTTATACCTTATAAAGAATCTTCAAAGAATAAAAGAATGCCACTGGGTCTGAAAAATAAAAAAGAGACTAACAAATAATTCAGCTAAAAGGTGAATTTTGGATAAAGCAGTATAATAGAGTCACAGTACAGTTAAATCTGACTAACATTTCTTTGTAGGTTGTATAGTGGTGAGTCAGCTTCGAAGTATAATTAAGTATATTTTGAGTCAAAGAATAAGGACCATGGAAGCTTTTCTTATTTGTTTGTTTTCTTGATATTAAAAGGATTAATGCTGTGTGCTAATGAAGGCTTACCATAAATGTATTAACCTTTAATCTAAAATATGATTTTAGGTTTTCGTTTGAGTTTTCTATAATTTTTGGACAGTCAGTAATGAAGTTTTTTTTTGTTCTAATTCAGGGTTAATAATCATTTGTACCAATTGGGTACACTTAGAAACTGACAGGTTATCTGTGTACATTTTTCAGTTATATGAATAAATGTTTTTGAGTGGAAGGCTACTTATACTGAGGTTTATAAAAAGTGGTATGGAATATGATTTAAATTTAATAGCAGTGGTGGTGGTTTTGTTGCTAAGTTGTGTCCGAGTGTTGTGACCCCATGGGCTGTAGCCTGCCAGGCTTCTCTGTCCACAGGATTTTCCAGGCAAGAATACTGGAGTGGGTTGCCATTTCCTTCTCCAGGGAATCTTCTTGACCCAGGAATTGAACCCTGGTCTCCACCATTGCAGGTAGATTGTGTACTGACTGAGCTAAGAGAGACGCCCTTAATAGCCATAATATAGCTGAATTTCTAATTGTCAGGGCTCTATTGCTTAGAATGAATTTTTAGCACCAAATTCCACATAGAAGTGAGTGAAATAGGAGAAATGGACCTTTTTTTCCAGTTCCATTTTTATCCTATATTTTCTGGAATATATGGATTTACTTTTTCACAGTAGACTCTAGTGGTTCCTCACATTGTTAATAATATTACCTAAATGAGATTACAACTTGTGACATTTTCTATTAGTAATTCATTCGTAAATGTTTCAGAAATCATGAGCTTTTTATCTTTTTGTGGCATGTAACCATACAGTTTGTTTGAAAAATAAACATAGTAAAAATAAAATAAAAAAGAAATTTTCCTGACTAAAAAACAGTGAGTTTTTAAAAACTATTTTCATAAAGTCAGTCCTTTTGATTTGGGACATTTAGGGGGATTATGTATATTGTAGTATCCTCTTGGCTGACTGCGTTTTTATTCTTGTCATATAAAAGGGAATTCTTTGTTGTTATTTTGAGAAGAAAATGGAGAAATGTTTGTTTAAACATTCTTATTATTCTTGCCATTCATCTATTTTAATCAAAAATTAATTTTATTTCTCAATTTTACTTCTTTGTTACATAAATTGAGATCTTTAGAAATATGGCCTTTTTACAGACCAAGATTGCGTTTTGTATCTTTCATCTTTTGAGATTGTATGAAACAGCAAAATAAAGGGAATTAGAACTAAGCTAGTAATTTGTTACTAATGTGAAAGAAATTAGTAGAAGTCAGAATAGTGTAAACCTATGTAGAGCAACTAACACATACATATGTACAGTGTGTATTACTTCTGAGTCATGAATTTAAAAGGCATAGAGCATTGTTAATCATGAAAATCCACATAAAGAAAGAAGGAAATAATAATAGGAAGTCTGTTCAGTTGAATTCAACAAACATTTTTAGAGAAGTATCATTCTGAAAAAGCACTGTGATCCTGATGCTGCTGACCCAGGAACATACTTTGAGGACCACTGTTACAGATCTTGACAGACCCATTTGAAATTATCCAGATGAGAATGGGAAGGAAGGCTTTTTAACTTAAGAAAGTGATCTTTGACTTCTGGGCATCGGTGGTCTTGTTTACCACAATGGTATTGTGTTATGAACCTGGCCACCATCTCAGTATCTTTTCATCTAAACTTTCTATTCTTTGTTCATTTATTCAGTAAATGTTTACTAAATATCTAATAAGGGCTAGGCATATTTAGAACTGGAGATAAAGAGTGAGACAGACATAGCTCACATACTCTTGCTGTCATGGAGCTTACATTCTCCGGGGGGCCATATATAGATAAATAGGGAGTCAGGCAAATGATTTAGTTGCCAGTTGAAGTATGTCTGTGAAGGGCAGAAACAAGGGGAAGAATTGAGAGTATCAGAGACCAGACTCTGTTAGGTGTGGTGGTCTCTGAAGAGACGACATTGAAGTTGAAACCTCAAAAAAGAGAAGGAACTAGGTTTGCTGATAGGAGTGGGGTATTATTTTAGTAGACACAGTTAAATATTTATAGACCCTAAGGCAAGATGAAAATCTTTATTCTAGGAACTGAAAGTAGACTTAGCCTGCTTGTAAATTTGGGGAAGAGGTAAGGCAGAGAGAGGAGAGAAATTAAGGGCAATCCCTGGCTTTCTGGTTTGTGTAAATGGATGAATGGTGGTCTTGTTTATGGAAATGAGAAGTGTGTGTGTGTGTGTGTGTGTGTGTGTGTAGGGTCAGGGAGAGCTCAGCTGTGTTTTGAAACTTTGGTCAAAGAAGCAGTCAGTTAAGGTAATTAAAATCATTGCTACATTAAAGTCAGATTATGCAGTAAGATTACACAGAAAGGGCTTTCATTATTGCTAGGAAGATTAAGAAATTCCCTAATTTTGGGGGTGTTTAAAGCAATATTGGTACCCACAAAGATTAAAAAGTTTAAAAGTCAAGTGAAAGATTAAAATTCTTAATCAAATGGAGAAAAGGCAGATTGTCCAGAAGGTAAGTGAAAATAATAAAATAATATGTAATCATATAGATTGTTGGTAAGAGAGGCCATTGGCTCTTCAGAGAGTATAGAAAAATAATTACCGTAGATACAGAATATTTAACATGATAGTTGAAATATGAAATGTTAGTATTCATAGAGGATACTAAAGGGACAGTGTCAGAATTGAAAGGAAAAAGCAGTTTCTATGACCTAAAAATCTTAGCAGACTCCTTGATAATAAAATGTAAATGCCTAAAATAGTTTTTAAAATCTGGGTTTAGCTAGCTCAATGCTCTAGAATTTCAGTGACTACTCATTAAAATGAAAGTCAGTCTTGTTTTTATTTTTCATGTGATATTTCCCAGATCTCCAAGGGACCATCGAAGGATTTAAATAATCCATATCCTTATGAAAGTGAATTATAGGCGTCCTTGAATTTAATAAGGGTAAAGACTTTCCAAGTAGTCTTTAAACTCACAAGTTCAGTTTAAACTTGTGCTTTCTTGCAGAAGAAAGCTCTGTTCTGAGAGAACACTGTTTACATTTAAAAGAAATAGACATTGGTGTTTTGTTCACCAGAGTATGTATTCATCATACCTAACCACAATGCCAGAACACATAGTAGACATTTAATCTGTAGTTGAATGAATAAGTGAATGAATGAATATAAATTTTAATTCATTCAGTTTTGGACTTTCTGGAAAGCTGATAATCTACAAAGCAGATCATTTGGTATGTGAGGCGATCTCTCTCCCTTTAGTGTGGTCAAGTATTGTGCAGTAGCAGGGCTATACCTAGGCTTCCCTGGTGGCTCAGATGGTAAAGAATCCTCCTGTAATCCAGGAGACCTGGGTTTGATTCCTGGGCTGGGAAGATCCTCTGGAGGAGAGCATGGCAACTCACCCTAGTAATTCTTGTGTGGAGAATTTCATAGACAGAGGAGCCTGTTGGGTTACAGTCCATAGGGTCGTAAAGTCAGGCAAAACCTAGCGACTAACACTTTCACTTTTGGTGCTGTACCTAAATAGTATTAGTGTTGATCAGAAATGTTGATCAGAAACATCTTTGAGATTGTATTTCCATGCATTACAGAGGAGACTGGTCTTATTTCAAGCCAAATATAAATTCCTTTTAGAATTTGTATAAATTTTAATTATTTTGATCAGTCTCCTATTTACAGCTAATAATCTATAGTTGACTGTGTTGCTCCTACATTCCAAATATGAAAAGATTAAATTCATGATGCTTTTGAGAAGAAATACTATTGGAAATAGTTATATGGATAATGAGATATCCCGAGACCTCATTTTACTTGAATTATTTTTGAAAGTTCAGTAGATGTACCCCTCTAGTCACGTGTAAAAAAATGACAGCTATTCCTACCTGGTCCATAGTTCTACATTAAAAAAAAACCTAGCATGTTAGTTCTTTTGTGTTTACTTCCTAGTTATGTATCCATACTTCCTTTCTTTTGCTTAGTTATATATCTGACTTTTTTTCCCCTGAAGCTCTTGATTAAAATCAACTTTCCTCTGGAATAATTAAAATTAACTTGGGCTCCTTTTTCTCATGATCTTGTTTTTTAGTGATTATTTCTCAAAATTTGTTTCCATGAATTTTGTTAGTTTTATGTAGCCATATTTTCATGGTTGTCATTTCACCTGCAGCCAACCTTTCTGGATTAAATTTTGCTGGTTTACCCTAACCTCTGGGATAGAACCTCATAATCATGTAGATATAGCACAGTACATAAAGAACACTGAAGAAGCAGCATCAACTTTTATTCTAGCGACACTGAAGAGAATCATTATTTACCAAAAGAAAATAGATTGAGCAGAGATCTGTTAGAATGACTATGTTATGTACTATTATTAGTGTTTAAAAGTTAAATGATAGTTCTCAAGGATTGAGCTGCTTTTAATGTTTTTTAATGAGAAAACATTTTATGGGCTTTTAGCCAGGGAAGTTATGTATAAATGGTAATTGAGGAACAGTGTAACATTTATGAACTTGGAGGCAGTGTGAGGTAATGGACTCTGGGGCTTTGGGATCAGGTGCTTTGAGTCCTGACCCTTTCACTTAATAGCTTTGTAACTGTTGGCCAGTTATTTGACCTCTTTGGACCTCAACTTCTTGTTTTGAAAAATGGAAATAATATGATTTGTTTACCAGAATCTTGAGAGAATTAAATGCAAGTATATACATAAAATGCCTAATGAAACTTTTGGCACATACAGATTATTTTGCAAAGACAAATAGATCCTATTGGTAAGTATAGAAAGGGAGATGTGAAAATATTTCTTCATTATTTACTAGAGGTTTATGCTCGTAGATCTCTATACTATCTTAACCTAGTGATCCATAATGACTCCAACAAGTAAGTGTGTTTTAAGAAGTTGTGGAATTTTTACTCTTTTGTTCACTTTGAACAGAAAGTCAATTTGTGCTCTAAGGTCCCTGGCAAAGATGGAGGATGGGCAAGGGGAGTTTAATGGGCCCCTGGTTCCACTTCCACCTGTATTTTTCTGTTTTAACTTTTGTATTTCTGTAGAAGATATTGTTTGAACAAAAGAATCAGTGTTTTTCAAAAAAGTTTGGAAAAACAAGAGCAGACTCAAGCACACCCTTCTTTGACTTCCCTTTCTCTCAGGTGCTACTCTGTTTTCTCCTTCGCCTTGGTAGGGCAAGGAGGGAGGAGGAGTTTCCTAGGCTGTCTTCTTGGTTTAGTTCTCAGCCAACAAACCACCATAGAAGAAGGTTCCTATGCAAAGAGGGCACTTCTGGTGGAAAAGTTCCTAGACCTGCTTAGCTCTGGGACTGGTCTCCACCCATGCAGAGGCACGTGGTGGGCCATCATAAGAAGTTTTCCAACTTTGAAATAACTAAAACAGACATCTTGCCTCTGATTACCTTTCCTAATTGTCCTTATTGAGAACTCTGTTGATGTTTAGTTGCTTAGTCATATCCAACTCTTTGCGACCCCATGGACTGCAGCACACCAGGCTTCCCAGTCGTTCACTGTCTCCCAGAGTTTGCTCAAACTCATGCTCATTGAATTGGTGAAACCCTCCAGCTATCTCATCCTCTGTCGTTCCCTTCCCTTCCTGCCCTCAGTCTTTCTCAGCATCAGGGTCTTTTCCAATGAGTCACTTCCTTGCATCAGGTGGCCAAAATATTGGAGCTTCGGCTTCAACATCAGTCCTTCCAATGAATACTCGGGGTTGATTTCCTTTAGGATTCACTGGTTTGATCTCCTTGCTGTCCAAGAGACTCTCAAGAGTCTTCTCCAGCACCACAGTTCAAAAACCTCAGTTCTTTGGGACTCAGCCTTCTTTATGGTCCAACTCTCACATCCATACATGACTACTGGAAAAACCATAGCTTTGACTATATGGATCTTTGTAGGCAAAGTGATGTCTCTGCTTTTTAATATGATGTCTAGGTTTGTCATAGCTTTTCTTCCAAGGAGGAGGTGTCTTTTAATTTCATGGCTGCAGTCACCATCTGCAGTGATTTTGGAGCCCAAGAAAATGAAGCCTGTCACTGTTTCCATTGTTTCCCCATCTATTTGCCATGAAGTCATGGGACTGGATGCCATGATCTTAGTTTTTTGAATGTTGAGTTTCAAGTCAGTTTTTTCACTCTACTCTTTCATCTTCATCAAGAGGCTCTTTTTTGTTCCTCTTCGCTTTCTGCCATTAGGGTGGTGTCATCTGCATATCTGAGGATACTGATATTTCTCCCTACAATCTTGATTCCAGCTTTTGCTTCATCCAGCCCGGCATTTCACATGATGTACTCTGCATGTAAGTTAAATAAGCAGGGTGACACTACAGAGCCTTGACATACTCCTTTCCCAATTTGAAACTGGTCCATTATCCATGTCTGGTTCTAATTGTTGCTTCTTGTCCTGCATACAGGTTTCTCAGGAGGCAGGTAAGGTGGTCTGGTATTTCCATCTCTTTAAGAATTTTCCATAGTTTGTTGTGATCCTCAGAATAAACGGCTTTAGCATAGTCAAGCCTGCCAGGCTCCTCTTGTCCTTGGGGATTCTCCAGTTAAGGATACTGGAGTAGGTTGCCATGCCCTCCTCCAGGGGCTTTTCCCAACTCGGGGATCAAATCCAGGTCTCCCACATTGCAGGTGGATTCTTTCCCATCTGAGGTACCAGGGAAGAAGCCCCATGAAGCAGAAGTGAATGCTTGAATTGACCTTTACTGTTTTCATTTTCTTCTTTATCTAAGACTCAAATCTATCACTTACTCTCTTTTCAGTGTCCTAGTCTTCCCTGAACCCACCAGCAAGAACTCTGCTTCTGTATAAATCTATCTGACTTTACTCTGCCATCAGGCATTAAGTGTTGTTGGAGAAAATAACACACTGACTAATGATGATGAGTTGCCTAATAATTTCTTGAGCTCTGAGTTCCTTCTCTACCAGTTACTTCCCTCTCCTCCATGTTCTCTCTGTTGGCATCATACCATTAACATTTAAGCGTGTTCAAATGAATCCAGGCATCAAATGGAAGTAATGAATCCATCTGCTATTTGAGATACCACCCTCTTTCTCATATTCTCACAAACTTTTTCAACAAGATGTTTATTTTCGTGGTCTTTAGACCATTCCAATGCTGTTTCTGCTTTGTAAATTTATTTTATCTTCCTGCTTAATAGTGTTTAACAACTTTACTTTATGAGAGTCTCGTATCCCCAGCGTTATATTCATATCATTCTGTTTCCTCTTTTCTTGTTGTATGTGCTTCCTTCACTTCATCAGACACACCTAAATTTTTTCTTGCCTCTCTGGGCTTTTACAGGTTCGTTTCTTCTACCTCCTCCACTTCCCCAAGTCCTTGAGCATACTGTTCAGTTATCAAATGTCATTTCTTAAGAGATTTTCCGTGATCAGACCTGACCTGACGTAGTCCTCCTACTTTATACATTTTCCTTTATAGCCCTTGTCACAACTGTAGTAATTTATTTAATGTCTTTCTTCCTATATCTCTTAATCTTAGCTTCTAGAGAGTAGGTATTTCCTTGGTCATAGAGCCTGATATTTGTAAGGAGCTCTAGAAATATTTGTTGAAGAAATGACTGAATAAGTGAACAACTTTATTTCTCCATAGCTCTGTAGATCAGTATGTCTCTGACCTTATGAAACTTCTTTTTATTGACAGCATAAGTTTTAAGTGGAAGTTCAAAAACTAGTCCCTCTACTAGAGTTATTAAGCAGTGTACTCAGTAGTGCATAATGGCTGCATGGCATATACACTTTTTCTTTATCATCCTCTGCTGCTTTTTGCTTTTTAACAAACTAGAAATATGTAATAATTTCAAACTTCTATATTAGGAAGCTGAGTATTTTGTTACTTATGGCATTTTAAATTAAATCACGTGTTTATTGACTGCAATTTAAGTGTATGCCCATAAATGAAAAGCTAACATATAGATAGAAGGTTTTTATCTATTTAAAAAAATTTTTTTTTCCTAAAAATAAAATATACTTTAAAAGCAGTTAAGAAATGCATATATCCAAAAGAGACGACAGTAATTCTGTTTTCTTCCTGTATTTTAGACTTTTATTAGACTTTTTCAGCCGCTAATACTCTAGTAAATAAAATGTTACAGAACTTTAGTAGTGAAGAACTATTTGACAGGTGAAGGTATAGCTAAAAGTATATAAGATAAATTAATGAATATATAAAGGAATGGATAGCAGTGACGTTGTACTCATTTTGTAAATTTCTCATTTCTACCCTAAATGATAATAGTATGTGCAGTTAAGTACAATTGAATATTGCACATATGTGCAGAGATTGCTTCCATGTATTATGAATTAGTAAATAGTGTCAAGTGAAATTCTGAAGATATTTAGTGTTTAAAAGTAACCATTATATTATTTCCACAGCTACTTTATTGCTGTAAAAAAAAATCGCTATCAACCTGTGTACATATGACTATGACAAAGAAGAGTGACAGAATTTGAACTATCACTGCAAAGTAGATTAAATGACCTCTTAATTATCTCATGTAATGACATTTACGTGTAACTATATTCCTAGCATATTCTAATTCAAACTCAAAATAGAAATGTAGAAATGAATGTAGTTTATTTAACTGAGTTGAGAAAACAAATTGTAGTAATTAAATTCTGTCTTTTTTTTTTTTTTTTTTTTAAACATAGCTTTTCTGTAAGTTAAATTGCTGGCTTCCAAGTACTTTAAAACGACTGTATGTTGTAAGCCAAATTTTCCTCTTAAATATTTCCTTTGTATCTTATACTTTATTTTCTTTAAATTATAGCTCCATGTCTTGGGTAAAATTCTAAGAAGATAATAATGGACTCTTATCCTGTAATGATAAAAAAAAGTAGTGTGGTAATACAGGAGCAAGTGACAGCTTTTCCCTCTTAAGTATATAGATCCATATTCTGGATGGGTTTCTTTATGAGTGAGATACATCTTTCTGTTAGATTACAACAGAATGTTGATTCAGTCAGTTTCCAAGAGCTGTAATGGAAACTAACCTAGATGCACATTGGTACTTAATTTGCAGGAAGTGACTGACTATTTGACCCCCCATTATCCTCATGGTGGAGAAACAAATATTAATAACTTGTCCACGACCTGCCATAATCTACCCCAGAAAGTCAAGTTTTGATTGTCTCTTGCAATAAGTTTGCCCAATGCAGAGATTGAACCGGGTCTCCTACATTGCAAGTGAACTCTTTACCATCTTAGCCAGCAGGGAAGCCCCTTATTAAGCCTATTTGACTTAATTATGTTGTAGAGGCACAATATGTTTGGAGGGGGAGGAGATTGAATTTATTTTCCAGGAATTCTTTCTACTGGCATTGGAGCCAAGAGTTGATTCAGAATAATCAATTTTTGCCTATTTTTTCTTGGCCATGCCATGTGGCATGTGGGATCTTCCCCAACCAGGGATTGAACCCAGGCCCCCTGCATTGGGCCTGTGAAGTCTTAGCCACTGGACTATCATGGAAGTCCAGTTTTTACCCGTTTTCTACCAATAATTATGTGATTGGTGAAATACCTTTGTTGTTGTTTTTAGTGAAGATGATCTACCAATCATATAGCATCATGTTAAAAACATTATTTGCCACATAGTGATTTAAGCCATGCTTTTATGAGAATAATAAATCACATTTATCAAGGGCTTTTTATATGTTAGGGTTTATTCTAAGTGCCTAAAGTCTTAACTTCTACTGTGGAAGCCAAAATGCTACAGATTATCCCTCTCATAGCTCATGATACGGCTAGAGTTATGGCACATGATTTATGCTCAGCTGGTTAGAAAACTCTGCATGAAACTTCACATCTGAAAAAAGCAAAACAAAGAAACGGGACAGTTACAAATGAAGTGCTGGTACCAGCAGTGGGCGTGGTGCCAACGTTGTCGGCAGAGGCTTCCTAAGCCAACTCTTCTTTCCTTCAGCGTGGATTTTGGTGGCAGTTCTAGCCTCCTAATGCTCTTTAGTTTCAGCTTGTTTCCCAAGTTTATTTCTTCAGCTTGTTTACGTGTCCTTTTCTGCTTACTTAATAGAAATTGCACTGTTCTTGCAGCCAAGAACTCTGGTACAATTATTAGCGGCAATAATTGGGCTTAATCGTTAACTATTTGGAAATACATCCCTTTTGTTTTGGTAACCTCAGCTGTCAAAACCCTGAGTTTCAGTTAACACAATAAAAGGGAATTTGAAAGGGGGAAAATATAAGTTTTAATTATTTCAGTAGTGGTATCAGAAGGAAACAATAAGCATCTAATTAAGAACACTTCTCAAGAAATTGTGCATGTATTTCAGCACTCTAAAAACCTTCAAGCATTGTTTTTGTAGTTGTTATTTTTGTTCGCATCATTTTTATTTTGCAAAGAGGTAATTTGTATTGGGCATGTATTCCTGGTATTCTGAAAAACATCCCTTTGATTTTCCTTTGAAGAATCCACCCCTTCCTTGCTCTTAGGGTAAGGCCACACCCACCAGCTGACTCAGAGATGGTGTGTGACCTACACCTAAGCAGTCTGCACACTGTGTCTCCTTACACGCGCGGAGGGCTGACTGGATGAGTATGTATCAGTGTGCATTGAAAGACGGCTGTGGCAGCTTCAAGTACTACAGCCTCACACATCACGTACAACTTGAGAAGGAGGCCAGCGTATCGGAAAGTAGAACTGAGAGGACGGGGGGAGACGTTTGGGACGTATGTAGCCTATAGGGAGTGCTTGCTGGAGAATAAAGTCATCACGAAGGAAAGCAAAATCTAACATCGTGGAGTCCTCATGATATATCTTGAAGCCTAAATCCAGCTATGCCTGAAGCTGTTCCTGCTTCTACACTTTTAATCCTTTGAGTCAGTACATTACCTTTTTGCTTATGCTAGTTTAGGGGGTAGGTGTCTGTCCTTGGCAACCAAGAGTCCTTGTTTCTTTGGAATGTAAATGCTAAACCATCTTGAATTGGCATCATGGATTTTTGTCACCATATTTTTAAGGTTAACTTTTTATTTATAAGTTGCATATACCTTTTGTACATGAAATATTAATAAGGAAAAGCAACTAATACTTGAAGGTGAAGAACTACTCCAGAAAGAAATGAGCATGAAAATTCAAACCTTAAATTCTAGAAAACTTCGAGATAGCTGCATTTTTACTTTCTGTGTGACTTCCTTGTAAAATACAAGTTGAGAAACAAAATCTTAAAAAGAATATTTAAGTCCTGTAAAATGTATATTTTAAAATGTTAAACACATTTCAGACATTTGCTGAATTTGATTTGTAATAAGCACTTTGCTACATTTTATGCTTTGTTATTGCCTTTTATATAGCTTTCTAAAGTTTTGACATTATAATATTGTGGTTTTCTGTCAAACATCGTGACTGAAAATATGAGCTTGTGGATGACAGTCATGGCTGTTTCCCAGATTACTGTACATAAATATTTTAAATGGGAAAATGTGTTTATTAATATTGCCTTTAACAGTCCCAACTTCATTCAGTATCCTTATATTTTCCCTTTGCTAATCATCCTTGATCTGAAATTGAAGGTGATTTTCTTCATTTCCTTCTTGCTTGGATGGATAAAGAAAAGAACTAATGAAAGCATTCCAGGAGGAAGATGACCTCAGGAGCAAACTCTCAGACATTCTCAGGGTTTGCATGTCAGAGATCTGACACAAATTAACTTAATCAAAATATACTGGCTCAAATAGCTACCAGGAAATGAGAGGTGAATCTCTAACCTCAATCATGGCAGAATGCAGGGGTTCAAGCGATATCACCAGGGCTTCGTCTCCATATTGTTCAATTTGCTTTCCTCTGTGATGACTTTATTTCCCGGCAAGTGCTCCCTATGGACTGTGTATATCCAAATGTCTGTCATTCTTATAGTTCCAGGCTTCAGATAAATGTGAATGACTATCATTTTCCCCCATGACAATTAAATATGTGGAGGTGGGGACCCAAATAACTGTTGACCTTGTTTAGTTCTCATGGCCACCAGGCTTGGGGAATGGAAGGCGCCATGATGGATGGCTTTGTCAGTATTGCACTGAATGGAATTGTAATATTTCCCCAAAAGAAAAGATGCTAGTGAGACAGGTATAGATGTCCTCTTCCAGAAGGGTTCATCTACCTCCCATTGCAAGCTATTCTGCTTACTCTTGTTTCACTATCTAATATACCATTTTTAAGTTCAGTTGAATTAAATTGCCTCCTTTTGATAAGATGAAAATGCTACTTCTGGTAGGATTTGGTTGTTTATATCCAGTGCAAATTAGATCAGAAAGGTTTCTTCTGGTGTGTAGCTGGTATCACCTGTTCTGAAGGACTGGAAATTTTGACTCTGAAAAAGAAAGTAAGCATTTTTGCTAGGTACGACACCTAGCAGTGTCGCAAAGTGGTAGATGGCGTGGAAGCCACGTGGCCCTGGGTATGACTTTGCAACTTCCTAACTATGTGCCCTTAGGCAAGTCCCTTAATTTTTCAAATCCTCATTTTTTTAAAACTATGGGATGAAAATAATACATATAGAGTAGCTATGAAAGTTAAATGAGGCAAGTAAGCATTTAATACAATACCTAGCACAAAGTGGATACTTGGTAAGTGATAGCTTCCTGGATATTATGAGTCCCACTAGTAGTAGCAATAGTAATAAATACTGTCCTTTGCCACCCTTGTTCCCAGATGGTTCCCAACTACCTAGGATTAAGAGGTTGAAAAGGTTCTGTAGTTCAGTTACATTAAGGTTCACATCAAACTTTACAAATGAGTCTGGAAGTCTAACTGCTGTTCATAATATTGGTTCTATGGGGAAAATTTTCTTGAACTTGAAGAAAATATATTTTTGTTACATAAGTCATTCTTCAGAGGAATTTTCTTCTCTTTGCTATGTTGTTGTTGTTTATATTTAGTTTTTCCCTTTATGAGGGCCAGACAAATAAGTAAGGATCAGAATCTATTTAATAAAATACTAGAATTAAAGTGTACCTAGCAAAATGAAATATATTTGCAGAGATGGCGATAAGAAGTTGTGTCATAGCCATGTGACTTGTTTGGGGAGGTGTTGCTTAATCTGGAGCCTAATAGTCACAGATGAAATTTCAAGGCTTTTCGTTTTTTTTTTTTTGTAGTCAGGTGTTTAACATTTGACTTTAAAAGTCCTGTCATAACTTGTGGCCCTTTACAGTGATGGAGTGATTGACTCATTATGAGGAAAAGTGGTTATGGTAAGCAGGCAGAGAATTCAACTGCTTTGTTATTAATGAGAATAACTTCATAGATGAATAAATCTAAGACACACATAGCTAAAGTGATGATTTTATAGTATAAAAAACTTAATAGCCAACTCTCAATAGCCAACTTAATAGCCAACTCTATCTTAATAGCCAACATTCCCATCTCTGCTTTGGTTAATGTACGTGATTATCACATGATATTAAGAAGTCAGAGTTATGGAGTTGATATTGTACTGGCTTACTTGTAAGAAAGATATTTTGTTTATGGCTATAGACAGTACATGGCATACTTCTATTCAAGGATCCTTCCTGCTATTATGAATCACAGAAATACTATATCTCTGTGTGTAGATGGCTTCTCATGACCTAATATAATGATCAGAAAAATAGTAATATACTCTAAATGGTGATTAATTTTTATCTTTATATATAAAGGATACCTTTTCTATATATGTAAAAGGATAGGTTTTCAAATTTACCAGGGAAAAGGAGACCCTAAGGAAAACCTAAGAAATAATGGATACTGTTTGTGTGACATATGATTTTCTAAATAAAGCTTAGAAACACTGCTATACCTGTTCTTTCAGTATGTGCAAAAATAACATCTTGATAATGAAAGCTTTCTTTTTATAGATTGTCAGTAATTTATACCAGAAGTTGATAATCAAGGAAGGATAATTGTTTCTGCCAAATAAATATCTATCCTTTTTTAATCTTTCTTGCAGTAAACACTTGTGAAAGTGTTAGTCATTCAGTCATGTCTGATTCTTTGCGACCCCATGGAGTGTAGCCTGACAAGCTCCTCTGTCCATGGAATTCTCCAGGCCAGAATACTGGAGTGGGTTGCCATTTCATTCTCCAGGGGATCTTCCTGACCCACAGATTGAACCCAGATCTCCCGCATTGCAGGCAGATTCTTTACCGTCTGGGCTACCAGGGAGGTCCAAACACTTATGGTATTTTTAATATGTGGGGTTGTTTGCCACATTTTGCAGAGTCTAGTTCACAGTCATAGTCTTCAGTTTTAGAAGAGAACATAAAAGGTCATTCCATTCATCCCCTTCCAGTTGATGGTAATGTACTTTGCAGTTTAATATGAAATTAACACCTTAGGCGACATTTTTTTTACTTTCTTAAGTGTCATTTTATTTCATGTAAACAGTTTTTTTTTGGTCTTTCTTGCCAGTAAGAATTCTAAATTTTATTTTTAAAGAAATAGAAAATCTGTGAAAGAACTCTGCTACTTTTCCTATCTTTCTAAAAGTGCATTCAAATGTAAATTGCCATAGGCACCTATGGAAAGAGCCAGTTAGCCTTTGAATAGAATCCAGTTCAGATACTGAAGCACAGAGAGATTACATGATTTGCCTGTGTCATATATTGAACTAGGAGTAGAGTAGAATTGAAATAGTAATGTACTGGAACCAACCTTGGGTCTGCTCGCACTAAGGCCAATCTGTGGACCCTGGGTTGTGGCGAAGTGTAGCCTTTATTGCAGGGCTCCAGGCAAGGAGTTCAGGACAGCTAGGCTAAAGACACCCAAACTCCCCAGGAGTTTCAGCAAAGCATTGTTAAAGGGGAAGTGAAGGAGGGGCATCCCAGGGTCTGTGGTCTTCTCGTGCACAATTCTCTGATTGGACAATTGTGAGGTAAAAGGGGTGCTATCACAGGGGTTAGCATTATTAGCCCTTAGGCACTGATAGATCTGAGAGGGGATGGCGCAGGAGGAGCTTTGTGGTCATGATCATCAAGTAGTTATTTCCTTTTGTGGTGGTTTTAGCATTTGTCAGACAACTCAGAAAATGTGCATCAGATACTGTTATCTAGGTACTTCAGAGAGTAACTAGAGCAGAGGATAAGGGGGAGGTTCTGTCCTAGGAAAGCCCCATAAGGTCCTGCTCCATTATCTTAGGCTCCAATTCCCAAGTTAGTTCAGCCCAGAGCCAGAGCCATGGATGCTTTCCTTGTGGTTATTGTGTGAAAAGCTTGATTACCAGAGATGTAAAGAGAGTTGTTTCAGATGCGTCTCTTTGCTTCTCTTCTCTAACCTTCTCTTCTCTCTCACACGCGTAGTCTTAGCTTGAGACATACATACGTATATATGTATATATCTGGAACCACATATATGCACTACCTTTTACAGTTTTGATGAGTTTTTTTTAAAACTTTGTTTCACAGCCTTAAGTCAAGTTATCCTCAGAAATGTCCATTGCTTGTCTTAAAGAGAAAGACATTGATACTAGTCATAGCTGGAGAGATAAGAGGAACATAGAAGGAGCAGGGTAGTTTTCAAGTACATTTTGGTATTTTCCTTGCTGTATATTAGAGGTGTATGCTTTTAGTAGATGTTTACCTTTGGAAGTCAGTCTCTTGCCTTTGACTGAATATAAAAAATTGTAAATACACTGTACTGACACTGATTGGCTGCTGTGGAAGTCATTTTAATGTCATGAACTGACACTTTGACTACACTGCAAAATTAAATGAAAAGAATGACAGCTTGCTGTTTGGTTTTAAGTCTTTAAAGCAATTGCCAGGAATGTTTTTGCTTTACTCAGAGTTACACATTCAGTGTGACAGTAATTTAAGTCTGTGCCCCAACCACTAATGCTGAAGAAGCTGAAGTTGAACGGTTCTGTGAAGACCTACAAGACCTTCTAGAAGTAACACCAAAAAAAGATATCCTTCTCATCATAGGGGGCTGGAATGCAAAAGTAGAAAGTCAAGAGATACCTGGAGTAACAGGCAAATTTGGCCTCGGAGTACAAAATGAAGCAAGGCAAAGGCTAACAGAGACCAAGAGAACGCACTGGTTGTAGTAAATACCCTCTTCCAACAACACAAGAAATGACTCTACACGTGGGCATCACCAGATGGTCAATACCGAAATCAGATTGATTATATTCTTTGCAGCCAAAGATGGGGAAGCTCTATACAGTCTGCAAAAACAAGACCGGGAGCTGACTGTGACTCAATTCATGAACTCCTTGTTGCAAGATTCTGACTTAAATTGAAGAAAGTAGAGAAAACCACTAGGCCATTCAGCTATGACCTAAGTCAAATCCCTTATTATTACACAGTGGAAGTGACAAATAAATTCAAGAGATTAGATCTGATATACAGAGTGCCAGAAGAACTATCTGGAGAAGGGAATGGCAACCCACTCCAGTTTTCTTGCCTGGAGAATTCCAAGGACAGAGTAGCCTGGCGGGCTACAGTCCATGGGGTCGCAAAGAGTCGGACACGACTGAGCGACTAATACTAATACTAGAAGAACTATGGATGGACATTTGTAACATTGTACAGGAGGTGATGATCAAAAGCATCCCTAGGAAAAAGAAATGCAAAAAGGCAAAATGGTTGTCTTACAGATAGCTTTAGGAGGAGGCCTTACAAATAGCTGAGAAAAGAAGAGAAGTGAAAGGCAAAGAAGAAAAGGAAAGATATACCTAATTGAATGCAAAGTTCCAGAGAATAGCAGGGAGAGATAAGAAGCCTTCTTAAGTGAACAATGCAAAGAAATAGAGGGAAACAATAGAATGGGAAAGACTAGAGATCTCTTCAAGAAAATTAGAGATAACAAGGGAACATTTCATGCAAAGATGGGCACAATAAAGGACAGAAATGGTATGGACCTAACAGAACCAGAAGATATTAAGAAGAGGTGGCAAGAATACACAGCACTTTACAAAGAAAGGTCTTAATGACCTGGATAACCATGATGGTGTGATCACTCACCTAGAGCCAGATATCCTGGAGTGCAAAGTCAAATGGGCCTTAGAAAGTATCACTATGAACAAAGCAAGTGGAGGTGGTGGAATTTCAGCTGAACTATTTCAAATCCTAAAAGATGCTGCTGCTGAAGTGCTGCAGTCAATATGCCAGCAAATTTGGAAAGCTCAGCAGTGGCCACAGGAGTGTAGAAGTTCAGTTTTCATTCCAGTTCCAAAGAAGGGCAGCGCCAAAGAATGTTCAAACTACCACACAGTTGCATGCACTTCACGTGCTAGCAAGGTAATGCTCAAAATCCTTCAAGCTAGGCTTCAATAGTATGTGAACCAAGACTTCAAGATGTACAACCTGGACTTAGAAAAGGCGAGGAATCAGAGATCAAATTGCCAACATCCACTGGATCATAGAAAAAGCAAGGGAATTCCAGAAAAAACATCTATTTCTGCTTCATTGACTATGCTAAAGCCTTTGTATGGATCACAACAAACTAGAAAATTCTTAAAGTGATGGAAATCCCAGACCTCCTTACCTGCCTCCTGAGAAATCTGTATGCCGGTCAAGAAGTAACAGAATCAGACATGAAACAACAGACTGGTTCCAAATTGGGAAAGGAGTAAGTCAAGGCTGTATATTGTCACCCTGCTTATTTAACTTATATGCAGAGTACATCATGCGAAATGCCAGACTGGATGAAGCACAAGCTGGAATCAGGATTGCCGGGAGAAATATCAATAACCTCAGATATGCAGATAACAACACCTTTATGGCAAAAGCAAAGAGGAACAAAAAAGAGCCTCTTGGTGAAGATGAAAGAGTAGAGTGAAAAAACTGGCTTGAAACTCAACATTCAAAAAACTAAGATCATGGCATCTGATCCTATCACTTCATGGCAGATAGATGGCGGAAACAATGGAAACGGTGACAGATTGTATTTTCTTGGGCTCCAAATTCACTACAGATGGTGACTGCAGCCATGAAATTAAAAGACACTTGCTCCTTGGAAGAAAAGCTGTAACAGACCTAGAGAGTGTATTAAAAAGTAGATACATCACTTTGCCAACAGAGGTCCATATAGTCAGAGCTATGATTTTTCCAGTAGTCATGTGTGGATGTGAGAGTTGGACCATAAAGAAGGTAGAGCACCGAAGAATTGATGCTTTTGAATTGTGGTACTAGAGAAGACTCTTGAGAGTCTCTTGGACAGCATGGGGGTCAAACCAGTGACTCCTAAAGGAAGTCAGCCCTGAATATTCATTGGAAGGACTGATGATGAAGCTGAAGCTCCAATACTTTGGCCACCTGACGGGAAGAGCTGATCAGGCAGTGACCCTGATGCTGGGAAAGATTGAAGGCAGGAGGAGAAGGGGATGACAGAGGATGAGACGGTTGGATGACATCACTGACTCAATGCACATGAAGTAGAGCAAACTCCTGTTTTCACAAGCAGGGAGATTGTGAAGGACAGGGAAGCCTGGTATGCTGCCGTCAGTGGAGTCCCAAAGCAGTGCTGGACACTACTGACCAACTGAACAACAGCAACCAACAGTTACCCTGCCTGTAAGTACAGAGACGGGACTAGAACTTAAATGTTTGCCTTCTCAATCAAATTCTCTTTTTACTGCACTAGATTACATTTTCTTGAAAAGTTATATGAATCGTTCATATTAGGTAAATTTACAATGAGTCTTAAGTTATTGTTTCTTATCTCATATTCACTTAGATGTTTTCTCATTCCTTCTTTTCTGTACCTTCTGCTTTAAGTTTTCTTTTGGATCTTATTCCTGATTATGTTGACTGTTTAGAGAAATACCTGCCATCATTCTCTATATTATAATCAGAAGGAGAGTTGGAGCATAAATGTTTTCCTTCTTAAATTCATTTGAATAACAGAATGTGTTAAAAGTCAATTGTAACATGCAAACAGAACCCTCATGCGGTGAAACTGCTTACATGCTTAATAAGGGTTAACACCATAATTGCAAAATTGAACATCATTGTACTCCATCTTAATGTTAATATTTGATCTTACTCATAATGGATGTCTGTATGTAAACTTTTCATTTACTGTAGAGGTCGTAGTATAGGATATTAAAGAAGATATTTGACTAGAACTTCATTTTTCTTATAAGCTCCCATGTTCCCATAGCAATTTTAGACAACACATGCTATTTTACTGGAAGAGTAACTAGAGGATATAGTCTGATCATTCGGTACCTCCCATGGTAAACCTTCTGTTTGTTTTGTGAATTTAGTGGTTAAAGATGCATGATAAAACTTGTCATCTCTGTTAGATGCTGCTAAATCAGATGTTCATAAAATGGTTGCCTCGCTTCTGCGATTCTTCTTTTTATTCCATTAAATATCAGTTTCCTAGATAGTCATACATCTGGTGTGTCCAGAGTCTTCTTGCTCTGAAAACACTCAAATCTACAACATAAATTTTAAATTCCAAATTAAAGGGAGGAGGAGGATTCTTTATAAGTGAAAATGTTCCTCAAACTTATGAAAGAAAACAATTTTTCATTGAAATTTATTTTCACATTTCTGACCATTGTATGGTTTTCCTAGCAGTACGAAACAATTCCCTGCAGTTCCTCTCATTTAATTGTTGAAGCAGAAAATCTTAATTAGCCGTACTACTGTTGGGGAAAAAATTATGTATTCAGTTAACATGATTTGTTGAGAAAATACACATATTTTTACATACACATTTGGATATGTGTGTATTTGTATATGCACATATATGTATATACACACACATGCATATGTGTGTATTTTGTTTGTATGTATATACTTAATGTTCCTTTCTAAATACTAAATAGTATTCTAAATACTATTCATACTTTGGAAAATATAAATAACAAAAAATATAAGATGAAGATAAATTGTTAAACCAGTGTTGTTGTTTTTTTTTTTTTTTGCCTTAACATCACAGATATTAAGAAAACTTGAGGACTTTTAATTTGGTTTAAACATTTTTTAGCATCTATTTGTTTTTTGGTTTGTTTTCTTGACCTGTTCAATTACATATTTGCTTCCTGTTATTCTCAGGGTTTTTTATTTCTCTAAAATGCTTTGATTTCCCCCTCCACTGATTCTTTTCCCTCCGTTGTTTATGTACATCGCTTACATGGTAGTATCTAAAAGGAAAAAAGCAATTTAGAAGTAAAGTTGAATAAGATTTTATTGTTCTTAATTCTGGAGAGTGTTTACTGAGGTTATTATCTTGTTGTCCAATTATCTGCCTGTCAAGTATCCAGGATATCAGTCACCAGACACTTCACATTGAGTTCTGGTGGGCTTATGGTTGTGCATTTTACAGAATTCGTGAAGGCATTTTCTACAGATTTATCATGAATTTATGGTCAGTGGAACTGCTTAAACTTCCTAATCCATTTGTTCCACAGAACAGTCTTAGAGTTAAACAGCAGTTTCCATTTCCCATATGGGTAAATGAACCCATGCATACATTTATCATTGATCTCTAGCACTGGAAAAATGTAGAAAGTGGATGTTTGCTCTGTATTTGAAGGAGGGAGAATATTTGGGAGGAGTTTTCCTGAAAATAGAATTGGTGAAATAAAAGTTTATATTCACCCTAAGGGAGATAGACTGTCAAAAGCAAACTAACCTTTTTGGTGGATGTTTGAATCGGGTATATTCCAACCACAGTAGAGTATTTAGTTTGACTTTTCTTTGAGAAGCAGGGACAACCTGTGATGTTGGGCTGGCAGGCATGAGGAAGCAATCACCCTTCTCCTCTTCCATCCTTTCCCCCAAATTATAAATAGAAATGTGTCCAAATAACTGCAGAGATACAATCTAGCTTCTGCCTTTTCCTATTTTAATATGCTTTTTTATTTTTTAAGAATTAAAGTTAGCAAACTTGAGAATCTAAAAGTACTTTTTCATTTTTTTTTGACTTTCAGGTGAGTTACTCAGATTCAGTTCAGTTCAGTTCACGCTCAGTCATGTCCGACTCTTTGCGACCCCATGAATCGAAGCACGCCAGGCCTCCCTGTCCATCACCAACTCCCGGAGTTTACTAAAACACATGTCCATCGAGTTGGTGATGCCATCCAGCCATCTCATCCTCTGTCATCCCCTTCTCCTCCTGCCCCCAATCCCTCCCAGCATCAAGGTCTTTTCCAATGAGTCAGCTCTTCGCATGAGGTGGCCAAAGTATTGGAGTTTGAGCTTCAGCATCAGTCCTTCCAGTGAACACTCAGGACTGATCTCCTTTAGGGTGGACTGGTTGGATCTCCTTGCAGTCAAGGGACTCTCAAGAGTCTTCTCCAACACCACAGTTCAAAAGCATCAATTCTTTGGCACTCAGCTTTCTTCACAGTCCAACTCTCACATCCATACATGACCACTGGAAAAACCATAGCCTTGACTAGGTGGACCTTTGTTGGCAAAGTAATGTCTCTGTTTTCTAATATGCTATCTAGGTTGGTCATAACTTTCCTTCCAAGGAGTAAGCGTCTTTTAATTTCATGGCTGCAATCACCATCTGCAGTGATTTTGGAGCCCCAAAAAATAAAGTCTGACACTATTTCCACTGTTTCCCCATCTATTTCCCATGAAGTGATGGGACCAGGTGCCATGATTTTAGTTTTCTGAATGTTGAACTTTAAGCCAATTTTTTCACTCTCCTCTTTTACTTTCATCAGGGGGCTTTTTAGTTCCTCTCCACTTTCTGCCATAAGGGTGGTGTCATCTGCATATCTGAGATTATTGATATTTCTCCCGGCATCTTGATTCCAGCTTGTGCTTCATCCAGCCCAGCGTTTCTCATGATGTACTCTGCACGTAAGTTAAATAAGCAGGGTGACGATATATAGCCTTGACGTACTCCTTTTCCTATTTGGAACCAGACTAGAGAGATGCAGTTACTGCATTGCCATGTCTATTGTGTTATATGCAGTCTAGAATACTTGGTCTTTTTACTCCTGTAATCTTGAAATAAACATTTCATTTTTAGCCATTAAAAATACCAATAGCTGTATTTTTAATTAATGTGAATAGTATTTTATTCTTACTAATAGTTTAGATGTATCTGTATATCCAAGTCAACCCACTGAAATGAATAATCCTCTATATTAGGAAAGGACGTTAGTAAGATTAGAGACTTCTTGACTTCCTTGCTCCTCCTTATTAGTCTTTCAAGAGATTTCATAGAGATAATACAGGTGTTCTATTCATCAGGTTTTATTCATTGATTTCGGAACATTGCCTCATCAGAGAGAGAGGGGAATTAGTAGTTTTTCTGTATCACATTGCCCACCTTTATCATTCCCATTCTTTCTTTTGGCCATCATTTACCAGGGACCTACTGTGGCCCAGACATTATACAAAACTCTGACAATAAGTGACCTTAGTTATTTCAGCCATTATGGACCATTAGTAGAGAGGGCAGGTAAATCAGGATTCCTAAGTCCCACCGCCTGGGTTTTACTCTTGGTTGAACCACTTCCTGGTGATGTTGAACAAGTCTCTTCATCGTTTGTTTCAATTTCCTTCTTGCTAAAACGAATATAACAGCTCTAAATGAGAAAAATGCGTGGATTAAATGAGGTAATGCATGTAAAACATTTAGCACAGATGTTAGGAGAGGAAGCTTATAGTTTACTAACTCTGCTGCTGCTGCTAAGTCATTTCAGTCGTGTCCGACTCTGTGCGACCTCATAGATGGCAGCCCATCAGGCTCCCCCATCCCTGGGATTCTCCAGGCAAGAACACTGGAGTGGGTTGCCATTTCCTTCTCCAATGCATGAAAGTGAAAAGTGAAAGTGAAGTTGCTCAGTCGTGTCGACCCAATGACTCTTAGCGACCCAATGGACTGCAGCCTACCAGACTCCTCCATCCATGGGATTTTCCAGGCAAGAGTACTGGAGTCGGGTGCCATTGCCTTAGGATCTCTAACCCTTTTTAGAAAAGGCTGATTTGACTAGCTTTATTTATTTAGTTATAATGTTTCTATTTTACTTTTAGAGCCTTTTCCCAGTTGTAGTGTCCTCTGGAATGTACTCTGGTCAACTTTTCTGTTTCAAAAAGCTCCTGAAAGTCTATCATGTCTTGGAAGCTTCGTCATTTAGCATCTCTTGGTCAGACATTTCTGTCCATGTAATACTCATGACCCTTATCACATGCTGTGCAGTGATGTACAGTTACTTCTTCCATGACATGTTGCTTCCTTGGATTGTTTATTTGCTTATTTGAGGTGTGACTCTTGGGTATCTTTTCAGTTATTTATTATCGGTTTCTTGTTGTAAATACCTTGAAGGGAGGAAACCATAGCAGTCTGCATAGTAGGTATTTAATAACTGAAATAAGTGAAAACAATTTCCATTCTCAGTAGAGGAGAATAGAGCTTTCTCTCACCAGGCTGTGTGGTTGAGAATAGGACTGTAAGAACTGTTCTACTGTCTTAGCCTTTAGATGCAGGGGTGTACCAAGTTCAATTGAACCCTTTATAAAATGAATTACGTCTTTCATTCTTAAGCATCTGCAGTTTCAACTGTGTACTGTTTCTCCAGTGTAGCTCATTGGTTGGATTAAGCTTTGGGACTTTCTTTTATTGTGAATAATAATTTTCTAAATTCTTTACTTTTGTTTTGCTTTTCGATTCTGTTTTCTGTGATGTTAGCATGCTCAGTTTTGGCTTGTTCCCCATAGCCCCTTGCTTTCTTCCAAGTCTTACTCTGAAGCCTGTTAAAGCTCTACAGTTAGATTCTATTTATTGACCCTCCTGTAAGTAAGCCATATCTTCTATTTCCTTTTTATTTGTAATTTATATATTATATGTTTATTTTGACTCACTTAATAAACGATTAGTTTCCTGCTTATAACTCTGTGTGGAAATCTTCGTTTTCATTTATTTTTCTTTCTTCCTGTACAAAAGCTGGAGATCCAGTGTGAAACTTTGCGGATAAGTACATCCTGAGGTTTTGTGCGTATGTCCATGTATCCTCAGTCGCTTCAGTCATGCCCGACTCTTTGCAGCCCTGTGGACTGTAGCCCACCAGGCTTCTCTGTCCATGGGGATTCTCCAGGCAAGAATACTCGAGTGGGTTGCCATGTCCTCCTCCAGGGGATCTTCACGACCCAGGGATCAAACCTGCATCTCCTGCATTGCAGGCAGATTCTTTACTGCTGAGCCACTGGGGACGCCCACAAGACTTTGTATACTTGGCCCTTAATATTTTCATTGTTTTTTTTAAAGAGAAAAAGATTGTCAACTGATTACCAATCATATAAGATGCCAGTTTGATGTGACAAATCTGTTAAGACTGATTTTCCTCTTAGTATTTCCTGGTAACACAAAACCAAGTATAGAGCACTCTGTGTGATTTTTAGTTCTTAGGATGTAGAATGCGAGTATTACAATTCTCATTTTTAAGAGCAAAAAATAGACTAGGAGAATTAAAAAGACCTAATATGTTATTTCTGCATTCGTATGGTTAATATAGGCTACTATGTGTTGGTATTATTGAATCTCAACCCAAATTTCTTGTCTCCTGTTGAATTGTTATAAATTCAAATAAAAACACTAAGAAAAAAAGTTGACATTAAAAATACAGAGGCAATTAGTAATTAGCACCGGGAGTGAAATTTTACCTTCAGTCATAGTATGCTCTTTAAAACATTTAACATTTTAACTTCCTCAAGGTGCCTCTTGTAGGACTTATTTTTTTGTACTTAAAAAAAATTTTTTTTTATTGATCAATCTATTTGTCAGTCTTCTTTAAGCTATTGTTAGCTACTCATTCATTGAAATAGTGACATATTAATTAAAAAAATAACTTCTCAGGGACTTCCCTTGTAGTCCAGTGGTTAAGAATCCACACTACCAGTATATTGTTCTTGATATTCATTCAAGATATTACATGCATCAGTAGTTTGTTGCTTTTTTGTTGCTGAAAGTATTCCATTTTATAAATGTACCAGTTTGTTTATTCAGCTGTTGAAGGATGCTTGTTTTCCTTTTTGTTGTTGTTCAGTTGCTCAGTCGTGTCCAACTCTTTGCAGCTCCATGAATTGTAGCATGCCAAGCTTCCCTGTCCTTCACCATCTCCTGGAGCTTGCTCAAACTTATGTCCATTGAGTTGGTGATGCCATCCAACCATGTCATCCTCTATCATCCCCTTCTCCTCTCGCCTTCAGTCCTTTCCAGGATCTTTTCCAGTGAGTTGGCTTTTGGCGTCAGGGGGCCAGACTCTTGGAGCTTCAGCTTCAGCATTAGTCCTTCCGATGAATATTCAGAGTTGATTTCTCTTAGGATTGATTGATTTCATCTCCTTGCAGTCCAGAGGATTCTCAAGAATCTTCTCCAGCACCACAGTTCAAAAGCATTATTAGTTCTTTGGCACTCAGCCTTCTTTATGGTCCAACTCTCACATCCGTACATGACCACTGGAAAAACCATAGCTTTGACTAGATGGACTTTTGTTGGCAAAGTGATGTCTTTGCTTTTTAATATGCTCTCTAGGTTTGTCATGGCTTTTCTTCCAAGGAACAAGCATATTTTAATTTCATGACTGCAGTCACCATCTGCAGTGATTTTGGGGTCCAAGAAAATAAAGTCTGTCACTGTTTCCATTGTCTCCCCATCTGTTTACCATGAAGTGATAGGACTGGATGCCATGATCTTAGTTTTTTGAATGTTGAGTTTGAAGCTAGCCTTTTCACTCTCCTCTTTCACCTTCATCAAGAGGCTCTTTACTTCCTCTTCACTTTCTGCCGTAAGGGTAGTGTCATCTGCACTAGCTGAGATTATTGATATTTCTCCCTGAAATCTTGATTCCAACTTGTGCTTCATCCAGCCTGGCATTTCACATGATGTACTTTGCATATGATTTAAATAAGTAGGGTGACAATATGCAGCCTTGACACACTCCTTGCCCAATTTGGAACCAGTCCGTTGTTCCATATCCGGTACTAACTATTGCTTTTTGACCTGCATGCGGGTTTCTCAGGAGGCAGGTAACGTGGTCTGATATTCCCATCTCTTGAAAAATTTTCAATTGAAAATTTCAATTTTCAAATCACAATTTCAAATCACACAGTCAACAGATTTAGTGTAGTCAATGAAGGAGAGGTAGATGTTTTTCTTGATTTTTCTATGATCCAGTGGATGTTGGATCTCTGGTTCCTCTGCCTTTTCTAATTACAGCTTGTAGATCTGAAAGTTCTTGGTTCACGTATTTTTGAAGCCTAGCCTAGATTTTGGCAATTGTAAATAAAATGGCTATCAACATTAAAAAAAGAGAGAGAGAATCTGCACTTTCACTGCAGGGAGCATGGGTTTGATCCCTGGTCAGGGAACTAAGATCCTGCATGCCATGCAGCACTGCCAAAAAAACAAAACAAAGAAACCTTCTAAGCATTTGATGTTATTAAGATTATAGATATATAATCTTTATAATATATATATACATACACACATATATATACACACACATATATATGTATATAAATACACACACATTCAGACATGCTGCTGCTGCTGAGTCGCTTCAGTCGTGTCCGACTCTGTGTGACCCCATAGCTGGCAGCCCACCAGGCTCCCCCATCCCTGGGATTCTCCAGGCAGGAACACTGGAGTGGGTTGCCATTTCCTTCTCCAGTGGATGAAAGTGAAAAGTGAAAGTGAAGTCGCTCAGTCATGTCCAACTCTTAGCGACCCCATGGACTGCAGCCTACCAGGCTCCTCTGTCCATGGATTTTCCAGGCAAGAGTATTGGATTGGGGTCTATCTTTATTTGTGTTATTTGTAGATCTTTTCCTCTAAAAAGAAGAATATGTATTTACAGAGTTATTGTTGACTGATTGTTGGAATGACAACAGAGGAAGATTTGAAATACATTCTAAGTATTACTATAGAGGATATACTCAGTACTTTAACAGCTGTCTAAAAACCACCTAATAAATGAGTTTGTATCTGATGGCAGATATTCATATTACAGACTTATTATTAGATAGAGTTATTCATCCAAACATATATGAATAACTATCATAATTATTGTATTCACACCCCATATCAAATCTGTCAACAAATCCTTTTATCTTACTTTCAGAATATGTGCTAAATGTAATTATTCTGACTACCACCTACTTCAAATCAGATTTCACTTTTTTTAGAGATACCTGACACATTTTATCAAAATTGGGACCCTGTTTACCATCTCCATATTATTTCCCCTTATTCCATTTTATTATTTTTTTAGTAGAACCTTCCACTTTTGATATTATATCTTTTTAAAAAAGCTTATTTATCACCTGTGATTTATTGTTTGTTCCCCATTAGAATGTAAGTACCATGAGGGTGAGGAATCTGTCTTATTAATCCACTGGTCACTAAATGTAGAACAGTGCTTGGCACACCTTAGGTATTTAAGAAAATACAGGAAGGAGCAAGTGCTGTGAAGATACAGAAACTTGGTGTGAGCCATCTAACAATTTTCTGCTTAACATATTTTTTTTTTTAATTAGGGAGTGAGTGAATGAATGAATTCAAAAATTAGGCTTTTGGTAGTCCACTTCGGAAAAATTGTTTGTTGTTATCTACTAAAATTGAACATACTTATACCATGTAACTCAGAAATTCTACTTCTAGGTATATACCCAACTGAAATGCAGATATATGTTCACCAAAAGCCATGAATGACAGTGTCCATAGCAATGCTATTCATGACAGCCCAAGTGTAGAAACTGCCCATGTAAACAGTAGAATGGATAAATAAATTGTAGTATGGTCGTACAACAAAATACTATACATCATTGAGAATATATGAACTATAGTATTGTTAGACTGTGAATGAATTGTATAATGTTGACTGAAAGAAGCCAGAGGCAAAATAACACATATTATATAATATTACTTATATAAAGTTCAAATTTGTTTTTAGATGTCAGGATAGTGTTTATCCTTGAAAGGATGGCCCTGGAAGGGGAATGAGGAGGGACTTTTAGGGTGCTGTGGTGTTTTATATCTTAAAGATAGTACAACATGACATTAGTGCAACATGACAGTCCTAGCCTTAAAAGAATTAACTTAACGAAGGAGCAGCTAACATTAGGCTAAGTAACATAACTGATGTATAAAGTGCTTTGAATGAGCAGAGGATGAAATAATTTCTTTTTATTTAATAGTTTCCTCAAAAACCAGATAACTTTTTTTTTTTTAAACCAGATAACTTAATGATGAAGAGGTTTAACTCTTTTTAACAGATATTGTCATAACTTATGGCAAACCAGAACATTCCTTAAGAGAGAGAAATTTTATTTCCAGAGTTACAAACTGAGTTTTTAAATGTTTTAAATCACAGCAAGTTGGAAGTGATCAATAAAATATGTAAACACTATTACAATACAGTGTCAGCACTAAGAAAAATAAAATTTTATATCAATAATAAATATCATTGATGAATCAATGGCATGTCAGGTGACAAACATGGATGAGATAGTATTGGCACAACCGTCATATTGACAAAGATGTGAAGGTCTGCTAAGTCGCTTCAGTCATGTCCGACTCTGTGCGACCCCATAGATGGCAGCCCACCAGGCTCCGCTGTCCATGGGATTCTCCAGGCAAGAGTACTGGAGTGGGTTGCCATTTCCTTCTCTGATGTGAAGTTCTGATATTTGCCAAATACTTTTGCAGGGATATTAGGACTTGTATACATTGCTGGTGTCAATGTAAATTGGTACAGCCCTCTTTGAAAAGCAGCTGTATGATGCCTAGTAAGTTTGAAGATGCACAAACGATATGGCCCTGCAGTTTATCCCTCCAGATGTCAACCTGAGCAAATATTGTGCATGTATGGTGGAACTGAGCAGAACCCTGCAAGACTCCCCGAAGTACAAAGGCTTCCCTTTGTCCCTAGCCTCTTGTTTGTAGAGAAACAGAAATCTCTCAGTCATCCCTGAGTCACAAAAGAGTGGGTTTGAGCAGTTAATGGTTAGGACAGTAGAGTCACAGACTCAGTGTCTGATGCACATTCCTTAGTTGTTTTACGGATGCTATAACCACCATCAGAGGAAAAAAGCTAACTGCACGATGACCAAACTGTAACCATAACATAAGCTGCTCCATCATGAGCAGTACTGAATCTATAGCTAGCACTATTTGAAGAACTGATCTTCAGAGGATGGAATTAACACTATTGCTCTTAATAATCTATATTTTTGTGGGCATCAAAATAATTATACCTTGTTTTGCCTGTATTTATAAGAAAGCAACTAAAATTGTGAGCAAAGAGGCCCCACAGACCTGTCTTCTACTTTAGTTATATGACATCATATGTCAGTGTGAAGAAATTATGAAAGATGGACTTTTGGCCCTAATCCCATAGAAATGAAATGATGTCTGACAAGTAGGGATTTGTAAGTAGCTCTTTGCCACTTTCCTGTTTGTCTGATTTTGTTCCTGTTAAGCCTTCAGTATAAAAATGAGATCACTAGGTAACATTTAACCTAACTCCTGATTTACATTCTACGAAATGCACACAATACCTTGCCTAACCTGTTGATTTTTTCCCTCGACTAAAAGAAGTAGGAGTGAAGAATTAAGTAGTTAAAGAATGACTTGCTAATTCCAGTGGCCCCCTTAGCAATCCTGCAGGCAGACCACATGGGCATGATGACATCTAAAGAAAGATCATTAGGAGTCAGCCATCCTGCACGCAATGAAAAATGATGCAGAACCTAACCATCTGCTTCAGTGATTAACTGAGATCACTTCCCCCTTTTCCCTTCAAAAATCACATAGCTGAGCAGAATCTTTAGAGTTGGTTTTGGGGACATGAGTCCACCTTCTCCTTAGTAGGGAGACTTTCTGATTAAAGTAACTTTCCTTTCTGCCAACATTTGCCTCTCCACTGTTGGCTTTTGAGCGGTGAGCAGCTGAACCTGAGTTCAGTAACAATATTTGCAATAGTGACAAAGTGAAACTGTATTATGGCGTATTCTAGCTGGTTAAGTAGGTTTCTCTGTCTATCAGATCTAGTCCCTTAAATCTATTTCTCACTTCCACTGTATAGTCATAAGGGATTTGATTTAGATCATACCTGAATGGTCTAGTGGTTTTCCCTACTTTCTTCAATTTAAGTCTGAATTTGGCAATAAGGAGTTCATGATCTGAGCCACAGTCAGTTCCATCTTTGGCTGCAAAGAATATAATCAGTCTGATTTTGGTGTTGACCATCTGGTGATGTCCACGTGTAGAGTCTTCTCTTGTGTTGTTGGAAGAGGGTGTTTGCTATGACCAGTGCGTTCTCTTGGCAAAAGTCTATTAGCCTTTGCCCTGCTTCATTCCATACTCCAAGGCCAAATTTGCCTGTTACTCCAGGTGTTTCTTGACTTCCTACTTTTGCATTCCAGTCCCCTATAATGAAAAGGACATCTTTTTGGGGTGTTAGTTCTAAAACGTCTTGTAGGTCTTCATAAAACCATTCAACTTCAGCTTCTTCAGCGTTACTGGTTGGGGCATAGGCTTGGATTACCATGATATTGAATGGTTTGCCTTGAAAACGAACAGAGATCATTCTGTCATTTTTGAGATTGCATCCAAGTACTGCATTTCGGACTCTTTTGTTGACCATGATGGCTACTCCATTTCTTCTAAGGGATTCCTGCCCACAGTAGTAGATATAATGGTCATCTGAGTTAAATTCACCCATTCCAGGCCATTTTAGTTCGCTGATTCCTAGAATGTTGATGTTCACTCTTGCCGTCTCCTGTTTGACCACTTCCAATTTGCCTTGATTCATGGACCTAACATTCCAGGTTCCTATGCAATATTGCTCTTTACAGCATCGAACCCTGCTTCCATCACCAGTCACATCCACAACTGGGTATTGTTTTTGCGTTGGCTCCATCCTTTCATTCTTTCTGGAGTTATTTCTCCACTGATCTCCAGTAGCATATTGGGCACCTACCGACCTGGGGAGTTCCTCTTTCAGTATCCTATCATTTTGCCTTTTCATACTGTTCATGGGGTTCTCAAGGCAAAAATACTGAAGTGGTTTGCCATTCCCTCCTCCAGTGGACCACATTCTGTCAGACCTCTCCACCATGACCCGTCCGTCTTAGGTGGCCCCACACGGCATGGCTTAGTTTCATTGAGTTAGACGAGACTGTGGTCCTGTGATCAGATTGGCTAGTTTTCTGTGATTATGGTTTCAGTGTGTCTGCCCTCTGATGCCCTCTCACAACACCTACCATCTTACTTGGGTTTCTCTTACCTTGAACGTGGGGTATCTCTTTATGGAGGTTTGTGACATTGTACAGGAGACAGGGATCAAGACCATGCCCGTGGAAAAGAAAGGCAAAATGGTTGTCTGAGGAGGCCTTACAAATAGCTGTGAAAAGAAAAGGGAAAAGCAAAGGAGAAAAGGAAAGATATTCCCATTTGAATGCAGAGTTCCAAAGAATAGTAAGGAGAGAAAAGAAAGCCTTCCTCAGTGATCAATGCAAAGAAATAGAGGAAAACAACAGAATGGGAAAGACTAGAGATCTCTTCAAGAAAATTAGAGATACCAAGGGAACATTTCAGGCAAAGATGGGTTCGATAAAGGACAGAAATGGTATGGACCTAACAGAAGCAGAAGATATTAAGAAGAGGTGGCAAGAATACACAGAAGAACTGTACAAAAAAGATCTTCACAACCCAAATAATCACGATGGTGTGATCACTCACCTAGAGCCAGACATCCTGGTATGTGAAGTAAAGTGGGCCTTAGAAAGGATCATTACGAACAAAGCTAGTGGAGGTGATGGAATTCCAGTTGAGCTGTTCCAAATCCTAAAAGATGATGCTGTGAAAGTGCTGCACTCAATAAACCAGCAAATTTGGAAACCCCAGTAGTGGCCACAGGACTGGAAACGGTCAGTTTTCATTCCAATCCCAAAGAAAGGCAAGGCCAAAGAATGCTCAAACTACTGCACAGTTGCACTCATCTCACACGCTAGTAAAGTAATGCTCAAAATTCTCCAAGCCAGGCTTCAGCAATACGTGAACCGTGAACTTCCAGATGTTCAAGCTGGATTTAGAAAAGGCAGAGGACCCAGAGATCAAATTGTCAACATCCGCTGGATCATCAAAAAAGCAAGAGAGTTCCAGAAAAACATCTATTTCTGCTTTATTGACTATGTCAAATCTTTCGACTGTGTGGATCACAATAAACTGTGGAAAATTCTTCAAGAGATGGGAATACCAGACTACCTGATCTGCCTCTTGAGAAACCTGTATGCAGGTCAGGAAGCAACAGTTAAAACTGGACATGGACCAACAGATTGGTCCAAATAGGAAAAGGAGTATGTCAAGGCTGTATATTGTCACCCTGCTTATTTAACTTACATGCAGAGTACATCATGAGAAACGCTGGGCTGGATGAAGCACAAGCTGGAATCAAGATTGCCGGGAGAAATATCAATAACCTCAGATATGCAGATGACACCACCCTTATGGTAGAAAGTGAAGAAGAACTAAAGAGCCTCTTGATGAAGGTGAGAGAGGAGAGTGAAAAAGTTGGCTTAAAGCTCAGCATTCAGAAGACTAAGATCATGGCATCCGGTCCCATCACTTCCTGGCAAATGGATGGGGGAACAGTGGCTGACTTTATTTTTTTGGGCTCCAAAATCACTGCACATGGTGACTGCAGCCATGAAATTAAAAGATGCTTGCTCCTTGAAAGGAAAGTTATGACCAACCTAGATAGCATATTAAAAAGCAGAGACATTACTTTGTCAACAAAGGTCCGTCTAGTCAAGGCTATGGTTTTTCCAGTGGTCATGTATGGATGTGAGAGTTGGATTATAAAGAAAGCTGAGCACCAAAGAATTGATGCTTTTGAACTGTGGTGTTGGAGAAGACTCTTGAGAGTCCCTTGGACTACAAGGAGATCCAACCAGTCCATCCTAAAGGAGATCAGTCCTGGGTGTTCATTGGAAGGACTGATGCTGAAGCTGAAACTCCAATACTTTGGCCACCTGATGCGAAGAGCTGACTCATTGGAAAAGACCCTGATGCTGGGAAAGATTGAGGGCAGGAGGAGAAGGGGATGACAGAGGATGAGATGGTTGGATGGCATCAGTGACTCAATGGACGTGGGTTTGGGTGGACTCTGGGAGTTTGTGATGGACGGTGAGGCCTGGCATGCTGCAGTTCATGGCTTCACAAAGAGTCGGACACAGCTGAGTGAACTGAACTGAACTGAACATTACCAGGAAATCATGTTATGTGAAAGAGCTTGGTAATGTTTAGTTAGCCTGCTATTTTTATTCATTTGTGTATTAATATAAATTTGTGTAAAGGAATTTCTAGTGAGGCTCATATCACATAGGTAGATGAAATTTTTCAGTTGCTTTTCAAGTATGTGGAAATTTTAAAATACATTGATTTTGAAGGTCAGAAAAGTTTAATGCATATCTGTTTGTAACTGCATTTTATATGCACACATGCATGGAACAATTCATGATATAAGATTATATTATACAGTGATATTTGAAACTTAAAATATATATATAAGATAATGAGGTGTAGTGGCTAAGAGCACAGACTTGAATCAGATTGAACTGCATTTGAATTCTAGCCCTGGCAAGTTATTATAACTTATCCGTTTAAGCCTTGGTTTTCTTGGGTCTTGTTGAATAGAGATAATTTCCACTTCATTTTGTTGATTAAATGAGAATTTGTGTAAACTACTTAGTACAGTTACACAGCATACTCAGAAAGCCATTGATATTTTAATTCTAAGTTCTTTCTCTTGAAAAACAATTTGATAAATATGATTTGCGTTTCTGATTTAGCTCTCAAAGTTGAAGAGATTCCTAATGTAACCAGAGTAATATAAATAGTACCTGGAGTGAAATAACCATCTGTAGCAGTGGTTTGATGGAAAAATATAGCTAGAATTTCAATTTGAAAAGCCTGAAACTATACAGTTGTCCTTTGGTTACCAGACTTACTGTGAATTCCAAAATCTGCGGATGCTGAAGTCCATTTTATAAAAAGGTGTGGTATTTCATGTAGCATACACTCTTCCTCCCATACACTTTAAATTATCTCTAGATTACTTTTAATACCTAATACAATGCAAATGCCATGTAAATGGTTATGAATACAATGTAAATGCTATGTGAATAGTTGCTGGTGCATGACAAATTCAAGTGTTTTTTTTTTTGGAACTCTGTATTTTTTTTTCAAATGATTTTGATCTGGAGTTGATTGAACCCACAGATGCAGATCCTGCTGATATGGAGGGTCAACTGTACTTTACCCTCTTAAAGTTCTAGGAGTAAAAGTGATAATCCTCTCCCCGGGCACCCTTCTATCTTGTGAGAAGTAAGAATGAATATACCCACATATCGAAGCCTGTGGCAGTGGTTCGTTTTGCTTGGGCCTGGGGCTTTTTGCAGTATGGGGCTTATAAGAGGAATGAAGATTAAAAAAGGGGTTCCAATGACAGGAGGCACTGAAGTGCCATGTTGTCCTGGCAGAAAGGATCTTGGGGTGGGGAGGTAAATAATGGAAGATATAAAATGGTAGGCCAGGGTTATAGGTGTAATAGAAGTTCTGATTTTTAAAAAATAATCATGCCAACTGTGCACTATTTCAAGAAACACTCTTGGCATTTTGTTGAAATTATGATAGATAATGAATATATTACATTTTGGACTTACCTGGTGACTCAGACGGTAAAGAATCCGCCTGCAGTGCGGGTGACCTGGATTTGATCCCTGGGTCGGGAAGATCCCCTGGAGGAGGGCATGGCAACCCACTCCAGTATTCTTGCCTGGAGAATCCCATGGGCAGAGGAGCCTGGTGGGCTACAGTCCGTGGTGTTGCAAAGAGGTTGGACATGACTGAGTGACTAAGCACAGTACAACATATCACATTTTCTCATCCCAATCTTCTTTAAGAAAATTAAATGGATTTCTAATCATTTGTTTTAATGTGAAATTGTTGTGTAGGTTAGTACAGACATTGAAGGCTATCAGTAAACCCATGTTAGAACTTTATAAGAAGTAAAGAATTTTGTAAATATATCTGACATTTAAATTGTTTTAGGGTGTCTATAATAAAATATCCATCACACAGTTCTTTGTGGTCAGTGTTTTCAGGAATAAACTTGGTGTATCATATTGATTTCTCTTAGAAGATTGGGTTTGTATCTTTTATCTCTATAAACTACACTATGACTAAAGCTCCTTCTAGAAGATGTGAATTTAATAAATATGTTAACAAATAGCTATCTGTGGAGATCATATACTTTATTTCTTGTTATCTTTTAGAGACTCATCATGCTATTACTTGCCAAGGAGACTTAGGACATGAAAGCACAGTGTACTCTTTTTATTGTGAGAAGTTCAAAGACCTTCTGAATATATTAATGATCAGTACCAAAGCACTCCTTGATATTTATTCTACTAATAATGAGTTGTAAAGATGCCAGAGTCAAACTGAGAGGTGAATGCCCGGTTCCTTCACTAGCTGGGTGATTTGCTATTTCATATCCGTTTCCAGCTTTATTTTAGTTTGATTCAAATGTAGGCCTCTACAAAATGGCCAATTACCACAGGCATTGACTCTTTGGGTCACTATGAAAATACTCACTGAATATCAAAGGTCTGTGTAAGGATATTTAATCTGTATAGGTTCTTTCTCCAGAAGGTCTGTGAAAGTCCTGAAATTGCTACATTTTGTGTATATGCACATATACATTTTTTTTCTGAGAAGATGTCTGTATCATTTATGAGTACTATCAAGTCTGTAACCCAAGATGGGTTAAGTACCAGTGGGTTCATTTTGAAACCTCTTCAAAGTTTCTTACATAGAGTAAACGTTTGCCATCTCATTTCCTTGATATACAGCATATACCTCTGGAGAAATGAGGATACCACGTGTGTTTATTTATCAATCTTATTTTAATTTTACAGTCCAGAAAATTTGTGGCTTTTTCATACTATAGTGGTATTTCTTTTTATGTGAATTCATATTTTAATGCAAATGCAGTGTCACTGAGTGAATGTGATTGATAAAATGTGAATGATGCTTTGCATAGTTTTATTATTTATGTACCTGAGTTCATTATTAAAGGGGGAAAGAAGGAATTTATCATATTTTTACATGCAGTTTTTTTCATGGAGTAGAACAATTTAAAAAAAGTTTTGGACTGTATAAAATTTTCATATTCAGAAAATACCTATCTTTTTTTCTTTAATAAGGAAAATACTGGCTTTTATGGAAGTGCTAAACCCTAACACATCCTGTAGAAATAGGATCTTATCATACAGAAAATGGTCGTATTGTATATAGACTAAACCATGGTTGATTATTATCAGGGTTTGTGAATATTTTGTTCTATTTGAACTGGACTTGGTGATAGAATCAGAATTCTTTAAAACTTAGCTGTTGCTCCTTTGACCTTTGTGTTGCCTAAAGGGAAACAAACTTCCTAGAAAGTGGAACTCTAGAGTTGAAAATGAACAAGAGGATTAGAAGATGTAATTATGATCTAACGTTAATTAATATTTTTAATTAGACAGTGAGTAATTTATTTCAAAATTCCAACACCCAAGGTCATAAAATTTATCACTACATTAATGAGCAAATGTGGAGTTATTTTGCTGACTTAGGGATTAAAATTTTAAAGACAAGAAATTTTTATTCTGTCACCAAAGAGAGCACAATGGCTATGTTAATTAGTGAAAATACTAGAATTAATAGCCATTTTGGAGTGTTGGCTTGTTACTTACCTATCACTCATTTGAGATAAATAATACTGCCATTTTGATGAGGAAACTGAAGCAGAGTAGGTTGTTCAAGGTGTTCTTTGAGACCTTCAAAATCAGGCAGTAATAGGTGGTCAGTATTTGTTAAGTTGAATTGCATTGATATCTGTGAATCTCCGATCCCTTCCCTTTTCAGTGTTTCCATTTCCCCATTTATCTGTGGTTAAATCAAGGTCTAAGACCCCAGGCCTTGATATATATAACATGCAAATGTTCCCAGTGAAATATGTGCTACCCTGTCAGCAAGCTTTTCTATCATTCGCGAGAAATGTGACCTATATTACATAACCCTGTGTAAAAGGTGAGTGCAATAGATTCTTTTTTTTTTTTTTTGCAATAGATTTCTTATACCTCTATTCCTTCTTATTCATCACCAATTACTAGACTGGAAATTGGTTGAAATGGTGAATGTCTTTTCTATATAGCTTTTTTTGTCACTAGAGATAGTTCCTTGTTTTTCTTAATAATTTGGGTAGTTAAGCCATCTGTAATATAGTTTTTACTTTGATTTGGTTTCTTTGGAGAGAGTATATTTTGTAGATATACCATAATTCTACTTTTGCACTCTCTCATTTTGCTGTAACCTCTTTTTAAAGTAGTGGTTAGTTAATTCTGTGAATGATATCAAATTTGTGTGTTGTGGAATATGAGAAAAAGAAATGAAAATGTTGTATAATGAGCATTTTATAAAGATCTAAGCCTATGAAGAAAGTTTATATAATAGATAATACCTCAGCATATTTTAAATGTTATAGCTAGTATTAGTGCCTTATAGTCAAGTTCATTTAGTTGAAGGGAATGTGATAGAAAATACTATTAAGTGATACCCTACTCCATCTAACTTTTATAGAAGGGAGCAGTTTTTAAAAGTTTGTGAAGATGTTGTATTTTGTTTATGCATGTGTGTGCTTAGTCACTCAGTTGTGTCTGACTCTTTGTGACCCCAGGGACTGTAGCCTTCCAGGCTCCTCTGTCCATGGGGATTCTCCAGGCAAGAACACTGGAGTGGGTTGCATGCCCTCCTCCAGGGGATCTTCCCGACCCAGGGATTGAACCCAGGTCTCCTGCAATGCAGATGTATTCTTTACCGTCTGAGCACCAGGGAAGCCTATGCAGATGTAGTGCTGGTGCTATATTTAAAAATAAATGGATTTTTCCCTTTTTCTCATTTCCTTATATCACTATTTTAGTATTGCCTAATTGTTTAGGTCAATCTAGAATATGTTTTTTATTTCAAACAAAGATTTCCTTTGTGAAGGAAATTTTGGTTGGGTAGAAGATAGACTGAGTATATAGAAGAAAAACAGTCTTTTCCCTGTTTAATATAGAGGTCAGACTGGAAAAGTCACTCCTGAAGTTGCCCCTGGGGGAAAGGAGAAGCCTTATCATTTACAGAATTGATGCCACAGGGGCAGTTGTTTTGAAGTAAGACAACCCAGACCATTACAGCATTAATAACTTTTCCCAGTTAGATTAGAGGTTTAATCATAAAAGAACACAGTGTCCAGTATTTTTGATACAATGTTTTTGCATATAGAAGAAGCATTTTGAAGGCAATTCTTTTTCCTTAGATTTATATTTTTAGCCATTATGTAAAAGTTTTTATTGTTGGAAAAGGAATAGATAGCAAACTGATCAGATGATTTTACATTGAGAGGAAAATTTGAATTTTTACTGTAAATTTTGTTAGTATTTGTTAGTAAGATTTTCTGTTGATTCAGGAGATTTTTTACTTCTCAATGATGTACTTTACAAGAGTGAGGGAAGTCTGATCGCATAAAATACACGTCGCATGTATATAATATTTTTATGAACCAGAAAGTTTTGTTCTTGTGCTTTCAGTAGAAACATAAGACAAATCTCATGTTCTCATTGAAACAGTTTCCAAAATATTAGGTTGTGTTTTTATTTTAGACCTGTATTTTCACCAAAATTATTACAAACTTCATAGTTCATCACCAGCAAATTTTACACATGTCCAGCTAGAACTTTCTAAAGTGGATATAAATTAAATATAGCAGTTCTAAATTATAATTTTATTCACGTTTTTATTATAGCTTATACTTTCTGTGCTGTATCTTTAGTACAAAAAAGATGAACACTTAAATTAGGACTGTAAGATTCAGAAAGATGCAAAGGGGGTGCAGACAAAAAATTTTAATAGATCCTTTTGAAGGTCCTTTTGAGTAAACATAGTCATTAAATAGCCATGTAAAAAGCCCAAAGATGTGTATATTTTTATGAAAGAGTTTTAAAATTCTGAAATATAAAAGAAAAAAAACATCCACCCTGTTTCTACCACCTAAAATCAACTGCTTAACAGTGAACTCCTTACAGATTTTGATTCCTATGTAGATTTGGGTTGTTTATAGCTTTTCACAAAAATAGTTTGCCTTGCACAGTTTCTGAAGATACTTGTTAATGACAGCACAACACAGTTTTCTAAATAAATTGATCCAACTTGGTAGACAAAACCTACAGTTTTTATTTGAAAGTTCACGAATAGTATATGGGCTAGCTTTAGGAAGGAGTTTTTCTGTTTGAGGTTTGGGAAACATTTTAAGAAAACAGGAAAAGTGGAACCATATTTTATCCTAGCTGTATCTTGCTGAGGCAAGGATAGAAGAAGGAATAGATACCATAAGAACCTGTTTGGCCCAATCTTGTGTAGTAAAGTAATAAAGACTCAAATAGAACTTCCATTCAGTCTTCTGTGGTTAGAAAATTTCAGCTAGCTTTGAACAGGGCCTTGACTCCTCCCTGATGTGAACCTACTTAGAGAGCATTGTGGACTGAATTCTGTTGCCCCCAAATTTATATGCTGAAGCCATAGCCTCTAGTATGATTGTATTTGGAGATAGGGAGGGGCTTTATTTAAAGGGTTAAATGAGGTTGTAAGGGTGAGTCCCTAAACCAATATAAGGGGTGTCCTCAGAAGAGGAAGAGACACCAGGATTGCATGCACACAGAGAAAAGATCATGCATGTGACAGAGAAAAGACAAAGCGAGAAGACAGCTGTCTGCAAGGCAAGGAGAGAGGCCTCAATAGAAACCACCCATGCTAGCACCTGCATCTTGAGCTTCTTCTAGCACTGTGAGAAAGTATATGTCTGTTGTTCAAGCCACCCAATCTGCAGTAGCTTATTATGATAGCCCTAACCAACTAATAGAGAGTAAAACTGCTTTTTCTTTTCTTTTTTTTTTTAAAGAATAATGGGTCCCCAAAGAGATCAGTTGCTAATCTGTGGACCCTGTAATGTTATAAGGAAAAAAGATCTTTGTAGTTTTAAGTTAAACGTCTGGCGATAGATCATTCTGGATCGTCTGGATAGGCCCTAAACACAGTAAAAAAAATGTCCTTGTAAGAGAGGCTGAGGGAGATTTGACACAGGCGGAGAAGCTGATGGTGTCCCTAAGGTAGAGACCAGAGTGATAATGGCCACAAGTCAGGGAATACTGTCAGTAGAAGCTGAAAGAGACAAGAAATAGATTCCTGGAGGGAGCATAGCCCCCCAATACCTTGATGTTGGCCCCATGTCACTGTTTTCAGGTTTTGTGAGTGAATAAATTCCTGTTGTTTTTAGCCATCAAGTTTGTGGTAATATTTTATAGCAGCCATAGGAAACTAAAACAAATAGCTAGTAAAAATACCAAATAATTCTTAGCATCTGTTGAAGCAGTCTTAGGATTTTGTGCCCTGTGATACTTGCTTCTTATTTTATGAAGTGGTGAATTTTGTTGGTTATTTTTCTGTTGTTGCACCATCATCTTATTCTTGGGTAAACTCATTTATATTTCTGATTTTTAAAATATACTAGTGAATTTGATAATATTTTGAGAATAGTTTACTTAGAATTTTTTTTTAAATTAAGGAATGGAATTAGTCTCTATTTTTCCTTTTTTATACTGTTTTTGTCAAGTTTTGGTCTTAAGGTTATCTCAAATTTGTTGAATGTGAGGCTAGAATCCAGATTATACTAACTTTAAAAGCCAGACATCAAAGCTGAATCTTCTGATATAGGCAGTTGTGAGAGCTGTTGTTGGTTCTTAATCAGTGGAAGCCTCATGAAAGGGGTGGTTTAGAAAATAAGACAGAACAGTGCATTTAATAGTCGTCTATAGTTATCTATGAAACAAGAGTCAAGTATTACAGTCCCATATAAGAAATTCAGGAACGGAGTTCCCTTGAACATATTCCACTGTGTTCATGTTCTTTAGGAGACTTATGTGGGTTTTGAAACATTCAATTGGGAAACCAAGGAATTCTAAGCCACTCAAGAGTGAATGACTGTAAGGTGACCATACTTACCTTTGCCTTTTGATTCTTTTTTTCCATTTTGTTCTTGGAGAGAATCATAGGAATTATAGGCATCATAGAGTTACAAACTTTGGGAATATTAGGGAACGATACGAAAATGTCTGTGTAGATCAGAGTTTCTGAACTGTGGCCTTGGATTCTGTGAGAAAAGCAAGAGTAGAGATCTTACTGAGGATCTATGGATCCATATGTAACCCAAGCCTTCAGTTCAGTTCAGTTGCTCAGTCGTGTCCAACTCTTTACAACCCCATGGACAGCAGCACGCCGGGCTTCCCTGTCCATCACCAACTCCTGGAGCTTACTCAAACTCATGTCGATCTAGTTGGTGATGCCATCCAATTGTCACATCCTCTGTCATCCCGTTCTCCCAAGCATTTATCTCAACACTAAAAAAATAATATTAACATTCACCTGTTAGTCCAGATTTTCAAATATGCACAATTATTTCATTAAAAAATCTGTATCATCAAATGAACAGTTATGTATTTTTTTAATTTTTATTTATTTTTTAAAAAATATTCATTTAATTGGCTGCATCGGGTCTTTGTTGTGGCAGGCAGGATCTTTCATTGTGGCATGCAGGCTCTAGAAGGCACTGGCTTAGTTCCCCTGTGCCATGTGGGATCTTAGTTCCCTGATCGGGGGTCAAACCCATATCCCTTGCATTAGGAAGCAGATTCTTAACCACTTGACCACCAGGGAAGTCCCAGCAATTACATTTTTAAATTTATGGTATGTTTGGTTGTTAATGTTTTGAAGCACCATTAACCTGCCTACTATCCCATGATAGTTTGTAAATTTTTGGTTTGTTTTAAAGGGACTGTCTTCTAATTAAACACCAGTTGCTTTATCTTACTGTTGAGGATGTTCATGGTTATGCTGTCACTGTTGCTTACACTGCTGGTCAGTCAAACTCCTGGTCAGAGCCTCTGTGTTCAAGATTCCTTAAAAGTTTTATGAAGAAGCGTTCCTAGATTTGTAGCACTAATTATTAGTTTTTAACGGAAAAAGTAAGGATATCTGCATCTTCTGACCTTGGGCTGTGCATAGTGAATCTTACATTGCTGCATTTTGAAAGTTAACGAGGTATCTCTGCTTTTATAAAATTATTCTTAATTTTTTTTTCATACTTTCAGTTTAGTAAACTCTTTGAGATGGTCCAGTTGATTCTTTTGGCTGTTATGTTTTAGTTCTAGGCACCATTCTTTGTTTAAATGGATAGCAAGTCAAGAAGCAAATAAGGGTGAATTTTTGGAGTCCTTTGTTTATTTTTCAGAGTTTTTCTTACCAGAGGGAAAATAACTAGACAGGAAGACAGTTCAGTCCCCCTCCAAAAAAAAAAACTGTGTAGCAGGTTTGTGAGAAGATGTACTGAGTCCATTGATCTGTGCATGCCCTTTAGCAAGAAGGTGGATGTGGGCAAGCGTCAGCATCAGCCAGCACTGATTAAGTGTGTGATAATTCCAAAGAGAGATATGGTGAAAGGGAGAAAGAAAATGTTAATGTTCCCTGGGGTATTAAGGAGGGCCCAGAGCACAATTAAGAAGAAATGATGACTTACTGTCTATTGACAGTTAAGTCCAGCTGAAACCTCTTTGTTCTCATGAAAATATTCCCAAAGTTGTAAAGAATAAATAGTAAGACAGCTTATGTGGATCTTTAAAAAGTTAGTTTTGAGTATTGGAATTAAAATTTTCTTGTACTGTGTTATTAATGAATTATTACAGTTCTTTACATATTCTGGATACAAGTACTTTATCAGATTTGCAAGTATTTTCTCCCATCAGTGGTATGTCTTTTCACGTTCTTTGTGATGTCTTTTCAAAAGCAGAAGTTTTTAACTTTGGTGGTCCAGTTTATCAAGTTTTTCTTTCATATGATTGTTTTTAGTGTCATATCTAGAAAACTTTTGCCTAGCTCAAGATCAAAAAGATTTTCTTGTATGTATATTTTCTTCTAGATGTTTTATAGAGGAAAAGGTAGTCTTTTTTTTTTTTTTCATTTATTTTTATTAGTTGGAGGCTAATTACTTTACAATATTGTAGTGGTTTTTGTCATACATTGACATGAATCAGCCATGGATTTACATGTATTCCCCATCGTGATACCCCCTCCTACCTCCCTCTCTACCCGATCCCTCTAAGTCTTCCCGTTGCACCAGGCCCAAGCACTTGTCTCATGCATCCAACCTGGGCTGGTGATATGTCTCACCCTAGATGATATACATGTTTCAGTGCTGTTCTCTCGAAACATCCCACCCTTGCCTTCTCCCACAGAGTCCAAAAGTCTGTTCTGTACATCTGTGTCTCTTTTTCTGTTTTGCATGTAGGGTTATCATTACCATCTTTCTAAATTCCATATATATGTGTTAGTATGCTGTAATGTTCTTTATCTTTCTGGCTTACTTCACTCTGTATAATGGGCTCCAGTTTCATCCATCTCATTAGCACTGATTCAAATGAATTCTTTTTAATGGCTGAGTAATATTCCATGGTGTATATGTACCACAGCTTCCTTATCCATTCGTCTGCTGATGGGCATCTAGGTTGCTTCCATGTCCTGGCTATTATAAACAGTGCTGCGATGAACATTGGGGTGCACGTGTCTCTTTCAGATCTGGTTTCCTCAGTGTGTATGCCCAGGAGTGGGACTGTTGGGTCATATGGCAGTTCTATTTCCAGTTTTTTAAGAGATCTCCACACTGTTTTCCATAGCGGCTGTACTAGTTTGCATTCCCACCAACAGTGTAAGAGGGTTCCCTTTTCTCCACACCCTCTCCAGCATTTATTGCTTGTAGACTTTTGGATAGCAGCCATCCTGACTGGCGTGTAATGGTACCTCATTGTGGTTTTGATTTGCACTTCTCTGATAATGAGTGATGTTGAGCATCTTTTCATGTGTTTGTTAGTCATCTGTATGTCTTCTTTGGAGAAATGTCTGTTTAGTTCTTTGGCCCATTTTTTGATTGGGTCATTTATTTTTCTGGAATTGAGCTTCAGGAGTTGCTTGTATATTTTTGAGATTAATCCTTTGTTGCGTCGTTTGCTATTATTTTCTCCCAATCTGAGGGCTGCCTTTTCACCTTGCTTATAGTTTCCTTAGTTGTGCAAAAGCTTTTAAGTTTCATTAGGTCCCATTTGTTTCTTTTGCTTTTATTTCCAATATTCTGGGGGGTGGGTCATAGAGGATCCTGCTGTGATTTATGTCAGAGAGTGTTTTGCCTATGTTCTCCTCTAGGAGTTTTGTAGTTTCTGGTCTTACATTTAGATCTTTAATCCAGGAAAGGGTAGTCTTTCAACAAGGAGTGTTGGGACAGTTAGACGTTTACATGAATTAGCCTTTTCTCCAGATGATTTCGGGGTTTCACCTTTGTCTAAAATCAATTTGTCATAAATGAAAGACTTTGTTTCTGGACTTTCTCTTCTGCTGCATTGATGTATATGTTCATCTTTAGACCAGTTCCACACTATTCTGATTATTGTAACTTTATAGCAAGTTTCTTCAGTTGGGTTGTGTAATTCCTTTGGCCTTGTTCTTCTTTTTCAGAATTATTTTGCCCGCTTTACATTTTTAGCATTTCCATATATAAATTAGGACCAGCTTGTCAATTTCTACAAAAAATACTTATTGTGACTTTGTTAGAGATTGCATTTTATCAGATGAAGTGGGGACATTTTCCACTTTAACAATATTGAGTCTTTCAGTGTATAAATATGGAATGTAGCCATGTATTTTCATTTTCTTTAAATTCTCTTAATCATGTTTGGTAGTTCCTAGTGCATAGATCTTGTGCTTTTGTGGCTAAATTTATAGCTAAGGAATTTTTTAAAGCTCCTGTGAGTGGAATTATTTTCTTAATATCACTTCTGAATTGTTGGTAGTATATAGAGCTATAATTTACTTTTTAAATTAATTTTTATTGGAGTATAGTTGATTTACAATGTTGTGTTAGTTTCCGCCATACAGCCAAGTGAATCAGTTATACATACACATATATCTACTCTTTTTAATTCTATTTCCAAAGAGATTATTACAAAGTATTGAGCAGGGTTCCCTGTGCTGTACAGTAGTTTCTTCTTAGTCATTTATTATCACTATAGTAGTGTGTATATGTCAACCCCATTCTCCCAGTTTATACTTGAATATTGACCCTGTAACCTGTGACTTTGCTAAATGCATTTACTGGTTCTACTGTTTCGTTTTGAAAATTTCTTAGGAGTTTTTACATATGTCTTAGAATACAAACATTTTATTATTGTTATTTTAAAGATGATTTTGCTTAATGTTAGGATTGCTGTTACCCCAAACAGTTTTTAAAAATTGGAGTTGTGATGTAATCACTATTATATTACCGTATGTCAGTAATTAAATTTTTATAGACTTTATTTTTAGAGCAATGTTAGGTTTACAAAAAAACTGAACAGAAAGTAGAGTTTCCATCTATTCCATCTCTCCCTGCATAGTTTCTCCTATTTTAATATCTTGCTTTAGTGAGTACATTTGATTCAACTGATGAACCAATATTAATACTTTATTATTAACATAAAATCCATACAGTGATGTAACTTTTGCTTTAAATAATCATATATTTTCTTTAAATTAAGAGAAGAAAGGAACATTTTTGCATACTTTTATTTTTACCCATTTATTTATTCATATCCATCTTTTCTGTAGACCTGAGTTGAGTTCAGTCATTCAGACTGAAGAGTTTCTTTCAGTGTTTCATGTTATTCAGGCCTGCTGACAACATATTCTCTGTTTTTATCTGAACGTGTACTTATTTTTATTATTGAAGGATTGGACTTCCTGGAAATAGAGTTCTTGGTTTCTGTACTTTGTTGTTGCAGTTATCTCTGGCTCCATAGTTTCTGAAGAGAATTCAGCTGTCAGCCTTATCATTTTCCCCTTTATGGAATTTCTCTGGCCCCTTTCAAGATTTGTTTTTTATCTTTGACTTTCAGCAGTTTGTGTTATTTTTAGTATAAATTTTCCTTGTGTTTACCTTAGCCTATTATATTTTCCGTCAAATTTGGGAATTTTTCAGCCATTATATCTCTGGATTTTTTTTTTTTTTTCTCTTTTATCACCTGCCCTGCTGAGATTCCAGTTACATGTATTGGATCATTTCGTACTGTCTCATAGGTCTCTGATATTCTGATCATTTTACTTCAGTCTTTCTTCTCTTTTGCCTTTGATTTGGGTAATTTCTATCACTCCAACTTCACTTTTACTGACTCTTCCCCTACCATCTCCACTTTGTTGTGGACTCATTTGGGGATGTTTTATTTTAGTTACTATACTTTTCAGGTCTGGAGTCTCTCTTTTTTTTTGGTTTCCCTTTTTCCCTTGAGATTTCCTCTGTATTCACTCACTAATAGCATGTTTTCCTTAAATTTTTTGATTATAGCTTCTTTGAATTACTTTATCTGCTAAATTCACCATCTGAGACCAGGGTATACATTTTTGCTGAGTATTAATTAGCATGTCTGGAAATTCTTGCTCGTAAACTTGATATTGTAGATTCTATGTTGAAGTAACTCTGCCTTCTGTCATATTCTTTAGAGGACTTTGGTGTTTTGAACCAGTGGGCTTGCTAGATGGAGTAGGAAATGGCATCCCACTCTAGTATTCTTGCCAGAGAATCCCATGGACAGAGGAGCCTGGGCTCACAAAGAGCTGGACACGACTGAGCAACTAAGCATGCAGGCTGGCTTGAGCTGAAATTGCAGATACTGTCTTCTGTGCATTATACAGCTTCCTGTCAGTGGTGGTGGTGGTGCTGTGTTTTTTTAAATAGCCCAAAGCCTTGTAGGTCTCTCCTGTGACTACGAAATTTGGCCATTAGCCCAAAGATTTAGGCTAAAATGGTGTTCATCCTTTGTATTGTTGCTTTGCTTCTACGGATTCCCTCCTAAATGATAGTAGCTCTGATGACTTTGGGCCCTCTCCTCTGAGAGTTAAGTCTGTCCAGAGCCATCTTTCTCACACTCAGACTACAATTGATTGATGAGTTAACTCAGTTAATAGTACCATTACAAATAAAAATCCTGACTTTTTTCTCTTCCTTCTTTTTTATCAGGCTTCACGGGCCTCCTATGTTCATGTGTAATTTTGATACCAGCCATGAATTTGTGTAGCTTATGTTCTGAATTTGGGTCTGAGGTTGACTTTCTGTCAGGATTTCCTCTTTAAATTTTCAGTTGCTTTTCCAGCCCTAAACTCTTAATTTCTAACATGTTTAGCCAGAGTGGCTGCCTTTTCCCCCGCTCCATTTTCTGCAACTATAGTTGTAGCTGTGAAGCTTGATCAGTGCCTGGGAATCAGCAAGCCATGAACTCTTACCCATTCTACTTTCATTTTTCAAAATTAAAATGAACTCTCTTCAGTCTTATGTATGCTTTTGAATACTTTCCATCGTCTTAATGTAGTTTGTTTGTATTAATCTTATATTTTATCAGTGTTATCTCTGACACTTAGTGTGACCAGAAGTTGAACATATTCATCTCTATTGATTTTAATGATACTTTTTTTTTAAAGCTGCTAAACATTCAGTGAAATTTGAGTGAAGTTTTTAAATCTTCATTTACACCTCAGTTCTCCCAGGTTCATGTTGACAGTTTATATAATTTTAAGGGACAGCAAATTCATATTTTAGCTGATAGACTCTTAAGTTTCTGTAAGGTGTGTCTGTGTGTGTGTGTTTGCGTGCATGTTCAGGTGTGTGCTTGTGTGTTTAATAGTCTAATTAATTAAGGTCATTGTTCATTCTTCACCTCTGTCATTTGAAAGGCATTTGATTGGAAAGTTGCTTGGCATTGGTCTTGGTGATATTAATTGGAGAAGTTAAAAATCAGTGCAAATATTCTTATTCCTAAAGGAACAGTTTGTGTCACACTGTGTTGTTGGACACTTTCTTCTATTATAAACTAAACCATTTTTATATTTTCTTTAAGGGTTAGCCTTGTACCTACTAATACGCAATCAATTTATTGAATTACTCCCAGTTTAAATCAGTAAACAGTGTGTTACTATCCTTAGTATTTGATGTAGATTAATACCCCCATTCACATGTGGGAATGTGCTTTTCTGATGAAAGTAGGCCTTTTGTCTCTCAAGCTTGTCTAACGTGTTACCTCTATTAATGTAGTTTCATAAAAGCGTTGGATTTAGTTCTGGAAGAGAAACAAATAATTACTACTACAGCCGCCTTACTTTATTGGTGAAAAAGTAAGTACAAGCAAGTTAAATAATACTTCGTTTGGTTAAATATTAATACACAGTATTAGAACTAATTCTTGAGCCCAAGTCTCCTAAACCTTGCTTCATTAGCTATTCTACTACATCTAATTCTACTCCCTCCTCAAGAAACTTATAACACTGTCACTTTTAAGAAACTTTCATGTCCATTTCAAGAAACCATCTCACCCACAATTTAAAAATTTTCTTACTTAGATTTGAGTAGCACATATAGCTCCTTTTTTTTTTTTCTCTCTCAGGTTTCAGAGTATTTATAAGCTGGAAATTCATATTGTTTTAAATTTATTCATTTTACTTATTTGTTTTTGGCTTTGCTGAGTCTCTTGCTGCATACTGGCTTTCTTTAGTTGGGGCAAGCAGGAGCTGCTTTCCAGTTGTGGTGCATGGGCTTCTTATTGCAGTGGCTTCTCTTGTTGTGAAGCATGGGCTCTAGATGCGTGGGCTCAGTCGTTGTGGCAGGCGGGCACAAGCTTAGTTTACCCCTTCTCCCCCCAGTCTGTGAAATCTTTCCAGTCCAGGGATCGAATTCCTATCCCCTGCATTGACAGGTGGATTCTTAACCACTGTACCACCAGGGAAATCCTGCAAGTTCATATTTAAAATTTTTACTTAGAATGAAACATCAGTAAGTTTGTGGTTCTTCTAACAACTGTAGAAGACATTAATTCCAACATTAATTTTCATTTTAGAGTATGCTTACTTTATGCAAATTATCTGTAAATGGAAAATAAATATGGAGATGAGCAAGTAAGTAACAGGAATCAGCTTAGATGTGATTGTGAGGTACAGTGGGGACATTGAAATGCCCCAAATGATGGAGGGATTCCACTCTCTCTCCCTCCTTCTTTCTTTCCCTTCCTCCCTCCTTTCCTTCCTCTTTTTGTCCCCTTCCTTTCCTCCTCCTTCCTCCTTTTCATCCTTCTTTATTTAGTTAGTGGGTTATTTAAAATACTTGTTCTAAATCTTATTTCCTTTCCTAAATGACCTTTTGAGTGTGTAGGACTTGGATATTTGTCTTGAAGAACTTTTGGTATAATATTACCTTAAAATTACTCAAGGCAAAAACCTAGGACTTATTCCTTAAGTTCTTTTTTCTGTATCTCCATTCATTTCTTAGCTTTATTGCTTCTTTCTTCAAATTTTGTCTTGAATCTACTCTCATCTTTTTGTATCTCCTGACACCTATTTCAAAGTATCATCATTGTTTAACTTTCCTGATTCCTACTGGAGCCCCTCTAATCTATTTATACACAGTTTATGCACAGTTTAAAGTTGACTTTCTTAAAATGTTATTTGAATCACATTACTCCCTGCATAAAACACTTTTCAGTAACTCTGTATTGTCCTTAGTATAAGAACCGGATTCTTTTCTGTGGCTTATGATTGAGCCCAATTCTCTAGCTCCCTAGCCTGATCTTGTTCATTGACCACAATCACATTGATATCCTTGTAGTTCCTCAAATGCTAGTATTTTTCTTCTGTAGTTTATTTCACATCCTTTTTCATCTGCCTGTAACTCTTTTTCTGGCTTTGCACATAGTTTATTTCTCTCACTTTCTCAACTCAGATGTTACATTCTTAGGGAGGCATACCCTGAGCACCATGCTTGTCCCAGTTCATTGTTAGTTTCCTTCTTTTTTTTTTTTTTTACCAGGTTGCACGCACTTTGCCTATTTTCTTGTATTTTTATCTCTCTAAAATTTAAGGTTCATGAGAGTAAAATACCCTAAACACACTGTCACGTTCATGATAAGCGTTTGGCTTTTACCAACTGTTTGAGTAAAAGGTAAAGTTTTTGGACAAGTAGTTCAGCTTAAGCTAGAGTCTGTGTGTGTGTGGGGGCGGGGGGGAGGGAATTTGTAAAATATGATTAATTAATTAAAAGAATCTATAAAAGGTAATCATATAGTCTTACATTTTGAATGTGGCCATAAATAAATTTTACCACTATTAAATATGGCATTCAGAATGTCACATTAGACTATAAATGTGTCTTCAGACTTTAAGTTCTAGTGTTCCAGACTGCTTATCAACTGAAAAATTTTTGTGTTGTTTAAAGGTGAAAGAATTATCATTTTTAAATGATGATGCATAAATTAGCTTGACCACTTTGTATTTGGTCTTCTCATTTGTAGCTTTTCGTGTCACGTATGTTTATCATTTATTACTTATCTTGAGGCTGTCATGTAGTCTTTCCTATGGGCTACTAAGAGAGTTTTTATAATTCAAATGATAAATAATTTTCTAACTTTCACTTTTTAGAAGCTGAGGAGTGTTTGGGTTTGAAGTGGATACAGACAGTTGGGTATATTAGTGTGATTTGGTTGTGGGAAGAATCTTGAAGTTGTGGGATCCACCCTCTCATGCATTCATTCAATATGTGGAATGTTGAGTTCCTAAGGTTTGAGGAGAAGCATGAGGTAAGCCCCATAAGATGTAAGTGATCTTCCTTTCTTACCCTCACTCTGAGTCACTTGAATTTGAGCAAATTCATCTTCTGCCCTTTTTCTGAAAAGTAGTAACTCTTCTTGGTATGGGTAGAAAAGTTGGAAATTTGCAGCATATAGCAGAAACACTTTAAGTACTACACAGCTCTGTGCAGGGTACTTGCAGTTCATGGTTTAATTTCATAGCCCGGTTCCTGCTTCTAGCTTTGGCTGATGCTCAGGTTTCCCCTCTGTGCACTCCCCGAGAAGATGCTGAACAGAAAGCTTCGGGGGCTGCTGCTGTTGTTCAGTCACGGTCATGTCCAACTCCTTGCGACCTCATGAACGGTAGCCCGCCATGCCCCTCTGTCCATGGGGCTCTTCAGACAAGAATACTGGACTGGGTTGCCAGAGGTCCTACCAGAATGCCCCTAAACGGCTGCCACCACTACTTACCTTTTATGTAAGGTAAATTCTAAGCTCAGCTCCATTATTAATTCAGTCAATTCGGTTCAGTCGCTCAGTCGTGTCCAACTCTTTGAGACCCCATGAATTGCAGCCCGCCAGGCCTCCCTGTCCATCACCAACTCCCAGAGTTTACTCAAACTCATGTCCATCGAGTCGGTGATGCCACCCAGCCATCTCATCCTCTGTCATCCCCTTCTCCTCCTGCCCCCAATCCCTCCCAGTATCAGGGTCTTTTCCAATGAGTCAACTCTTTGCATGAGGTGGCCAAAGTATTGGAGTTTCACCATCAGCATCAGTCCTTCCAATGAACACCCAGGACTGATTTCCTTTAGGATGGACTGGTTGGATCTCCTTGCAGTCCAAGGGACTCTCAAGAGTCTTCTCCAACACCACAGTTCAAAAGCATCGATTCTTTGGTGCTCAACTTTCTTTATAGTCCAACTCTTACATCCATACATAACTACTGGAAAAACCATAGTTTTGACTAAATGGACCTTTGTCGGCAAAGTAATATCTCTGCTTTTTAATATGCTGTCTAGGTTGGTCGTAGCTTTTCTTCCAGGGAGCAAGCGTCTTTTAATTTCATGACTGCAGTCACCATCTGCAGTGATTTTGGAGCCCAAGAAAATAGTCTTGTCACTGTTTCCATTTTTTCCCCTTCTATTTGCCATGAAGTGATGGGACTAGATGCCATGATCTTAGTTTTTTGAATGTTGAATTTTAAGCCTGCTTTTTCACTGTTCTCTTTCACTTTCACTAAGAAGCTCTTCAGTTTTTCTTCGCTTTCTGCCTAAGTATGGTGTCATGTGCATAGTTGAGGTTATTGATTTCTCCTGGCAACCTTGATTCCAGCTTGTGCTTCATCCAGCCCTGCATTTCACATGGTGTACTCTGCACATGAGTTAAATAAGCAGGCTAACAACATACAGCCTTGACGTACTGGTTTCCCAATCTGGATCCAGTCTGTTGTTCCATATACAGTTCTAACTGTTGCTTCTTGACCTGCATACAAATTTCTCAGGAAGCAGGTCAGGTAGTCTAGTATTCTCATCTCTTGAAGAATTTTCCACAGTTTGTTGTGATCCACAAAGTCAAAGGCTTTAACGTAGTCAATAAAACAGAAGTAGATGTTTTTCTGGAACTTTCTTGCTTTTTCAGTGATCCAGCACATGTTAGCAATTTGATCTCTGGTTCCTCTGCCTTTTCTAAATCCAGCCTGGACATCTGGAAGTTTTGGGTTCACGTATTGCTGAAGCCTGGCTTGGAGAATTTTGAGCATTACTTTGCTAGCACGTGAGATGAGTGCAATTGTGTGGTAGTTTGAACATTCTTTGGCACTTTCTTTGGGATTGGAATGAAAAGAAATTCCATATTTATGTTTTGTGTCATATGCCTCCCAGCTACAGGTCCACTATTACTTGCAGGGAGTAGGGAATGTGACCTGCAATACTAAGGCCACCCACTTATGTGATTTCATTTCTTTTATCTTCATTTCCCAAGGTATTGGCTTCAGGATTTTTTTTTTTTTTAATCTTGTAATATTGCAGGGCTTAGCTTTCTGATTTGATTGGTGATGCTGAACATTCATGGCTTTTCAGTTAGTAAGCAAGAAACTTTAAAAGTCATTATCAGTGCCTTTTGTCATGAAAAAGATAAGTAGAAGGAATTAGTCTTTCTCACCCAGGGATGTCAGTGTGTGTATACCAGTGGGAACCAGACAGCATGTCTAGGTAAAATCACTTATCACAATGCAGCTACTTTTTTACTATGGCAATTTTAGCTCAACTAGGTCATGTTATAAATGTCAGCCAGCGAGAGAGGGAATAAAATGTCATCGGAATAATACACATGTGCTTACATTTCAATGGAACTTTAAATCTTTTATGGGAATCAAGATTAGAAGGGTGTTTTTTTCATTGTAGCGATAAATATGAATATAGTTACTGTTACTGTGACTCTTTTCCTAACTGTTCAATTTGGCCTCATCCCTGGTTTCCTTAAATTAGAAAGAAAATCTCAATTTTTGCCATGGGAGGTTAGTATAGATAAGAGTTTTTCAGCCAAATCATTGTAGTTGCTTGATAGAAAAATATATTTCCAATTCACCTTTAAAAACTGTGTTAAGAGGATGAGATATAATGTAAGCCACAGAACCACCACTTGATAGTACATTAACATTATTCATATTCTAGGCCAGAGTTTTAAAAAAAATTTTATTCATTGTTGTTGATTTTGTACAACACTAACTAGATTGGAAGGACTGATGTTGAAGCTGAAACTGCAGTACTTTGGCCACTTAATGTGAAGAGCTGACTCATTTGAAAAGACCCTGATGCTGGGAAAGATTAAGGGCAGGAGAAGGGGACGACAGAGGATGAGATGGTTGGATGGCATCACCGACTCAATGGACATAGGTTTGGGTGGACTCCGGGAGTTGGTGATGGACAGGGAGGCCTGGCGTGCTGCGGTTCATGGGGTCGCAAAGAGTCGGACACGACTGAGAGACTGAACTGAACTGAACTGAACTAGATGTTAATTTTAAATTATTTAGGAAAAGTAATTGAAGAGAGGAAATATCTCATTTTTCATGTTCATATATAGTAATTTTTTCCATTATTTCAAGAGAATTATAGATATAAAAGGTGCAGTAAAATAGATTTGTCAAAGAACCTTTAATTGGCCGATACTTCTTTTTTCCTTCAAAGTTTCAATTAAACCTGAGGAAATAATATAGTTGCACTATGATTTTAAATGAATCTTTTCACGGTTGCATAAATCGTGACTTGTCATAAATTGTAGGATTGTGAATGACGGTTATATCTGGATTCTGATCTTTTTGCTTTTCTGATTCATGCTTATTAAAATAGGACCTTTTAGGATCACTGTGATTATCTCTTTGTTAGTTACATGTTATATATTATAACTTACCCTTGATTATAAGCAAGCTTTGAACTACTTAATTCAGTTTAATCTTTTTGCATTTGTAAAGAAAAAATTCTTCACTGCAGTAAATAAGCATTAAGACATAGCTTATATTTTGAAGATTAACTTAACTTGAGAATCATACTTTTGATTTTGACCTCAACTTCTGATAGGGTTAAGGTTGATTGTTTTATCTTTCTGTAAAATAGTATAAAATAAATGTGTACTTGTAGATGTTACAGTTTAGAGTAGAAGAATTTCACTTTATAAGAAACTAATTTGTCTTCACATTTAGGCATAAAAATGCCAGTATGTAGAAGACATTTATAGTTTATTAACTTTAAAAATATTTTTATTATTTCCCTTTTTACTATTTTTTTTTATTCCCACTTAACAGAATGAGATACAGGTAGTGAACTTGTATTTAAGATTGATCATTTGTTTTGAATCAGGTACAGACTAATAATGACTCTATCTAACGTAGGTATTTTGGGTTCAGTCTCTAGGTGACAGATACTTGTGTGTCATAAAACTCACCACTTGATTTAGCGTTGATTGTCATTATTGTTGATAATCCTGGCAGGAGTAGCATTGATTGAACAAATGTGAGGATTGAATTTGCCTTTTCCTAGCAAGCAAGGTAGTCACAGAAGCAGGATGAAGTATAAAGGCTGACAGCACCACGGCATTAAATCTATTCAACTGTACTTCAGAGAAAAGAAATGGCAGTGATTAAGGGTACCATTCAATTCAGCAAACATTTATTGAGCAGTTCTGTAGCCCAGCACAGTGTTAGCTACTAATAGATACAAAAGGAGAAGACAGTATAATTTGCCCTAAAGAAGTTTGTCATGTAATTTGGGAGACAAGTCATTCATATATGAAACAGCTGGAGAACACAATATGACAATATATAATCACATGTGGGTTTGTTTATGCAACAAAAATACAAGCACAGTTATTTGTCCAACAAGTGAAAAGAAATACCTATATGATGTGAAATTCTGTTAGGTGACATAAAAGTAAAATAGCCTTCTTTCTTTGCTACTAATATCCTAAAAATTCATTCACTCTATTTTTGCAGTAAGTCTTCTTTATATTCTAAATACAGTTCATTTTTCCAATATCTAGGTATTCTGGATCATATTTTTTAGAAAGTAGGCCTTAAAGAGCACAATCATCTGCTTTACTTTGCGTTATGAGACCATGTAGCAAAGCAGCCTCATTACATTCTGTTTATGTTATTTTTTTATTGCTTTCTCAGTGGTAATGGTCTAGAAGATTTTTGTTGTTGTTGATCATCATGGTAAGAACAGTTAACATGAGATCTACTCTCTTAACAAATTTTAAGTGTGTAATACAGTATTGTTAACTGTCTCATTATGGTTTTGATTTGCATTTCCTTGATGACTAGTGAGGTTTAACATCTTTTTATATACCTATTGGCCATTTGTAGTATTCTTTTTAAAATTTTTTATTGGAATATAATTGATTTACAAGGTAGTATTAGTTTTCTGCACTACAGCAAAGTAAATCAGTTATACATATAAATAGACTTACTGTTTTTTAGATTCTGTTCCCACATAGGTTACTACAGAGTGTTGAGTTCAGTCCCTTGTGTGATTACATAGTAGGTTCTTATTCGTTATCTATTTTATATATAGTAGTGTGCATATATCAAGCTCAGTCTCCCAATTTATCCCCCCCACAGATACTTTCCACATCTTTGACTCTATTTCTGTTTTGTAAATAGGTTCATTTGTACCTTTTTTTTTTTTTTTTTAAGATTCCACATGTAAGTAATATGTGATACTTGTCTACCTGACTTAGTTCACTCAGTATGGCCATCTCTAGGTCCATCCATGTCGTTTGTAAGTATTCCTTAGAAAAATGTCTATTCAGATCCTTTGCCTTTTTCTCAATTAGTTATTTATGGTTTTGGGGTCTTGTTTTCTGTTTGATTGTTTTTGCTAGTAAGTTAGAAGAGTTCCTTTTATATTTGGAATATTAGCTCCTCAATCAGATATATGGTCTGCAAATATTTTTTCCTATTCTGTAAGTTACTGTTTTCACTTTTTAATTCCTCCCTTCACTGTACAAAAGCTTTTTAGCGTGATGTAGCCCCACTTGTCCGTTTTTACTTTTGTTACCAGTCTTTTGGGTGTCCTGTCAAGAAATTATTGCCAAGAAGTGTTTTTTCCTGAATTTTCTTTTAGTAGTTTTAAATTTTTGGGTCTCATAATTGAAGCATTACTTCTTTTCAGGTTGATTTTTGTGTACAGTGTAAGATAAGGATTCAGTCTTATTCTTTTACATTTGGATATCCAATTTTCCTAACACGGTTTACTGAAGAGACTCTCCTTTTCTCCTTAGTACACTTGTTGAAGATCGGTTGACCATATATACATGGGTTTATTTCTGGGCTCACTGTTCTCTTCCATCAGTCTGTATATGTGTCTTTATGTTAGTACCTTGCTGTTTCAATTACTGTAACTTTGTCATATGTTTTGAAATCAGGAAATGTGATGCCTTCAGCCATATTCTTCTTTCTCAAGATTGTTTTGGGCATCCAGGGTTTTTTTGTGTTTCCATACAAATTAGAGGGTTGTTTGTTCTATTTCTATAAAGACTGCCATTGGTATTTTGAAATGCCACTGAATCTGTGACTCGCCTTGGGTAGCACAGACACTTTAACAATATTAAATGTTCCAAGTCTTTCCATTTATTCATACCTTCTTTAATTTGTTTCATCATGCTTTGTGCTTCTCAGTATACAAATCTTTTACCTCCTTGGTTAAATTTATTCCTAACTATCTTATTCTTTTTAATGGTATTATAAATGTTTTGTTATGTTGTTGTTAGTTTCTTTTTTGGATAGTTCCTTTTTGGTGTATGGAGATGTGACTGACTTTTGCATGTTGATTTTTTTTTTAATCTTGCAGTTTTATTGAATTTCTTTATTCTCTTCAGTTTTTTTTGCAGTCTCTAGAGTTTAGTCATTTGGAAACAGATAATTTTACTTTTTCTTTTAGTATGCTCTTAAGATACTTTTAAGATTCAACTTTGACTGGGAAGCTTTCTCTCTTCTGTGCCTCTCCTTAGGTATTTCTCCATTGTCCCTCCTGACCTGTTGCACATCTATCATATGTCATTGTATTTTAATATATTTTAATAAATTCATTTGTCTGATTCATTAGATTGACATTGTTTTTTTTTACCAGATCACTAGAACTTCACATATTTCTCAGTATATTGTAGACCCTTAAACATTTATAGGATGAATAAAATATATGACTTTGTTATTTATTAGACTACTAGTGAAAAATCTGTTATTACATTTAGTTCTTACAGTAAACATGGGGTACATCCTATCATTAAATGTCCAGTGGATATGGATCTTTAAGATCCAGTGATATATACAAGTTAAAAATAAAAAGTCTCCCTCTTTTACAGCCCCATCTCTACCATATAATTTTCTCCAAGAAAGCTAATATGAAAAATTGTGTTGTTCATTTCTCCACACCATCAACAGTTCTTGAAGTTACTTGAATCAGTTCAAATATCAATGTGATATGTAGGTATAATGTGTGTGTGGTATATCATCCTCATTAGAAACAGCTTTTTAAATGTTAACTGACATTGCCTTCCTCCCAGTTTACCACTTAATGATTTCAGATACAGTTGTAAATTGCATTAAAAAAATTTTTTTTTGTCCTTAATTCCTCTTTTTTAAGGCTATTTCTGAGGCTGACTTGGAGTACTCCCCATCACTCCATACTATTAAAAATGGTTTTGCTAGCTTTTCAGTTCAGTTTAGTTGCTCAATTGTGTTCAACTCTTTGCGACCCCATGGACTGCAGCACGCCAGGCCTCCCTGTCCATCACCAACTCCTGGAGCTTGCTCAAACTCATGTCCATTGAGCTGGTGATGCCATCCAACCGTCTCACCCTCTGTCATCCCCTTCTCCTGCCGTCAGTCTTTCCAGCAGCAGGGTCTTTTCCAAGCCAGCTCTTAGAGCCTCGTAAAATAAGATCAAACTGATTCCACAGCCTATTCGTGTTAGATATAGTGCTATAATTTTGGCTAAATATAATTGACATGAAATAACTATAATTGAAATAGTTAATTGCTAGTTCATCTGGAATTTTTCTGTTGCAGTTTTTATAATAAGAGTTTTTTAGTGTCAGCTACTTTATTTTTGGCCCAACTGTATTTCTTAAGTTCTTAAACATCAGAGTATTTGGAGAATCATACCCTCTCTGGCAAATGGGAATTCTTCTATTTTATTGTTTTGAACTGTATTTTCTTCAAAGTCAGTATTTCAGCAATGAAGGTATCTAAGTTTTCACTTCTTAGGTGTTTTTTCTTGGCAGTGAATATAAGAAATTCTCCAGTTCAATTCAAAAGAGTGAAATTTTAAATTTGTGTTTTTGTTAACTATGCTTTCCCTGATCACATGGTTTTTGGCTTTCTTCTAACTGTATGTAGTATGGTGGTTTAGTCACTAAGTTGTGTCCGACTCTTTTGACCTCATGGACTGTAGCCTGCCAGGTTCCTCTGTGCATGGGATTTCCCAGGCAAGAATATTGGAGTGGATTGCTATTCCATTCTCCAGGGGATCTTCTTGACCCATGAATAGAACCTGGGTCTCCTGCATTGCGGGTGGATTCCTTATCAACTGAGCCACCAGAGAAGCCTTAGCGTAGTAGTCTTAAAAGCTCTGAAATCATATCTAGGATATTGTGTGTTGCAGTATATAGTAGCTACAACTTCACTTTTCTCAGTTCATACATAGTATGGTTAGTATTTATCATAATTTTAAAATATGACAAATTTTTTTCTCTTTTTTCCCCAAAAGTTCTTGGATATCATAGTCACTTCCGGCTGTATCTTAATTTCTGTCTATAGCATTATTTTATAAACATAAATGAGAGGATTAAAGGAAACATTTTAAAAACAAACATTTTAATTAGTATTTGAAAATTCAAGCAGTTTCATCAAATGTGGCTCCCAGTAAGTTCCTTCAACTTAATCAGAATTTTATCAGCTTATTAAGGTCCACCTCAAATGAACCTTCAAATATTTTTTGAAGGCTTTCCATTCTTTTCTCTTTTTCATTTTGTTTTCTTTTTGCCCTCCTAACCTCTCCTTTCTCTTCCTGTGTTTTTTTTCCCACTTAGCTATCTTTCTTTCTCCATTTTACCTCTTCCATCTCCTCCCCTATTTTTCTGCATTCACCTCTGTTCAGTTCCTTTCTCACATTGATGTACTTCATTCATTTGCCATTCTGTCCTCCCTTTGTACAGTGTAAGAAGGTACATGCCCTGTCTCATATAGTGACCTTTTGTTTGTCTGCCCTTCCTTGTGCTCATTTTTATGAAACAGAGTTGAAGGGAAATAAGTTTGGATGGGAGAAATAGAGGCTTGTTTTACAAAAATATGTTATTAATTCCAACAAATCTTGTGAGAATTGTTAACTACAAGTATATAAAATCTACCGTGATCCTTGCTGAAGAGTTATGTTAGTATTGCATTTTTGGTTAAAAGCCATGATTCATGCAGACTGAGTATATGTTTGTTTGTGGTTGACATTTAAAGACACACTTTACTGTTCCCTTCTCTTGAAGAGACAACAGTTAAAAACAGTGATCTCTATATAGAAGACATTGTTAAAAATCAACTTGTTGTTGCAGTGTGTTGCTATAGGATGCTAGAATTACTTTAAGCTTGAAGCAAAACCAGAACCAAATACTTGGAAAGCTAAGTGCAAAGGCTTCAAGGAAATTTAGGATCATCCAAATGGTTAGCCTACAGAACTGAAGATGTTAAACAGATCTGTATTTGTAAATGACAGAAATAATTTCTGGTTTAAGTATTATTCAGTGGTATTTTATCAAAGCTGAGTCTCCTCACAATCCTGGTTCTGTGCTTTGCTGGGCTTATTCCCTGGGAGTTTGCCCCATGTAATACGTTTTGGTTTTCATATTGTTGCCAGTGGAAATGGGTCTTTATGGCTTAAGTGGGTTGATATTGTTTGGTTGAAAATGAACTCCTAGGGAGCCTACATTAAAAAAATTTTTCCAAACCAACATAATGTGGAAATGCACTGCTAATCCTGTTATAGAATAGTGGGTACTTATGAGGTTCTCAGAACAGAATCTTGAGATTTGTTGAATAAAACTTAATGGGAATTTAAGCTGGTTTGTAACTATTAACAGATGTAACTTTTAGAGAAACATTTTCAAATTACTTTAATCTAGTTAAAACTGGTCAGGGCAATCATCAAAGAATTGAAAGTTGCTCCAGTTAGTTCATTGAAAACTCCTGCCTTTTAACCTATTAATCATAAAAATGCTCTGTTCTTAATTGTCATGTGGTCCAGTAAATATGAGCAGTTTTTCTGTGTCACTGGTGCTGTTAACAATCAGACTGACGACTTAATGCTTCATTATGGTGGTTGCAAGTAATTCTGGAAATAGTATTTTAAGAAATGTCTTGCTCAGAAGCATCATTTCTTCCAGGAAATAGCCTTTCATTTTGATCTAAAAAGTTCAAGGCTATGGCATCCTGTTGGAGCTCTGGGGTGTTACTATTTTCAGACCTTGTTTGTGTGCAACATGAGCCATATTGATTTCCAGATAATATGAATTTATTCAAAACAGGAGATTGTAACATTCTAGGGGCAGATTGTTTTTAGTTTTATTACATTTACTTTGATTACAACCAAGAAAATTGCCTTGAAACAACTAAGATATTATATTCTGACCCCTTAGCTCTGCTGTCATTTAATCTTTCCCAAGGTTTCTCCTGTTACTCTCTCTTTTCAGCAGGAGATGATGGTGTTGGTACAAATCGAGAGATGTAGAATTTAGCATCACTGCTGATTTACAAGAAATGCAGTGTCCTTTTTTCTTAAATAAATATAACCAAGTGAACTTTACTAAGTAATAATTTGACCAGGTAATAAAAAGCAGGGGTAGTTAAGTTTCAAATATTGCATACATTTTTTTTTCTTATAGCATCTATAGTTTAGAATAAAAGCATGATGGGGTATTGTTTTTTGCCAAAATTTCTGAAGTTACAGTGGAAATAAAGTCAAAATAAATAATAGTTTTCATAACTGGAACATTAAATCTGTTTTTAATAATACTACCAATCAAAGGGGAATTGCTCAAATTTAACCATCACTGTTCTACCATGCAGTGAAAGTGAGAGTTGCTCAGCCGTGTCAGACTCTTTGCAACCCCAGGGACTACACAGGCGATGGAATTCCCCAGGCCCCTTCTCCCGGGGATCTTCCCAACCCAGGGATCGAACCCAGGTCTCTCACATTGCAGGCAGATTCTTTATGAGCTGAGCCACAAGGGAAACCCCTTTTACACATACTGGGAGGTCTCTGCAGTAGTCTACAAAATCCTAAATGACACGGTCGCCTCGAGGTTTTCTCTCTGATCTTGTTTTCTACCACCCTGTCTCCCTCACTCGGTTTACTTCAGTTGCACTGGTCATCTTACCGCTCCTCCAACATTCCAGGAACTTTCTGCTTTAGAGTCTCAGTACTAGTTGTATCTCTCCCTAGAATGTTCTTCCGTCAGACAGCCATGTAGCCTTTTCTCAGTGCTTGCATGTCAGCTGCTTAGGCAGGCCTGCCTTGATCATCCTGTTCAAAAATCACCACCTTTACTCTCCCACTGCCTCCAGCACCTGAACTTACTTACTCTGCTCCACTTTTTCATTTCATTTCATTTCAGTAGCATCTCTCACTTTCTAACAAACTGTAACATGTTCTTATTTTTAAAGAACATAATGTGTGAAACAGAACAAAACACAGAAGCATGTTCAAAGATAATGAATGGGCACAAATAATGTATGTCAAATCCAGAGAGGAAGTTAAGGAAATAATAATTACAAAATCATAAAACCTAAAGAAGGGTATTAATCTTTAGATAGAAGGGCTGAGCAAGTATCAAACAGAATGAATGAATATAAAATACTCCCTTGTAAATACATATTTTTGGCATTTTAGTCTACTGACTAAAGAAGAAAGTCCTGAGATCCTGAAGAGAAAAATAAGTTACCAACAAAAAAACCTGAATTAGACAGTTATTACACTTCACAGTGGCAACCCTGAATACTAGATCATAGTGGAGAAAATGTTGTTAGGGTTCTGTAGGAGAATTATTTTGAAACTAGAAGTTATATACTGAGCTAAACTGTCCATGAAATGTGAATGCAAACATGTATGAGGCAGACTTGCAGGAACTCTAAAAGTGCATCTCCAAAGAAACATAATAGATGATAAGAGGAGAGTAAAGAAGCAGTGACTCTAACCCCAGAGTATACGATGAAATACCCCCAAAATATAAGTGACAGGTAAGCAGTTATCCAGAAAGGCAACTGATTCAAATTGAAACTCAAAATCTAACAAGCAAGCAGCAATCCTATGATTAGCAGTCAAAGGGAATTACAGCTTTTATAATGCTGAATCCTGAAGAACCGAAAAGATTCCACAAAGGAATTAAAAGTATTCATTATCAGCCTGTTCTCCATTTAATGTCTTTAACTGATGAGCTTCTTCTTATTAGCTCATACTCTCTTCTTCATTGTACCTGTGTTTGTTTGTTTTTTTTTTTTAAGTCAGTGAGTAGATTTTGGCACATTTCACAAATGGAGAAAACTGCAAAATATGTATAAAAAGCACAGATCTGAAATATAGAAACCATCGACCTCTATGTCATCTTACAAAAATAGTACCTTCAAGGTGGAAGTTCACGGTTGGGATGTAGACAGTTGGTTAGACCAGGGGAGGGTTTTCCAGCAAAATGAAAAGTCTCAGACCTGTTGAGATGGCCGAGATCCACACTCTGCTGAGTGACTGAGTTAGTAGAGATGTGGGCCCTCTTCCCCAGCACTCCCGAGGCTCCACGTCAGCTTCTGCCTGTGCCCTACCAGCCATTTATACTTCAAAGAATCTCTTCTTGAAGGAACTCTAAGACCCTTTTAAAATCTGCACTCTTTATCCTTAGAGACGAAATTATCCTTTTGGGTATGCTTTCAGAACTCATACTTTTTTTTTTTTAAGCTAGTTAATAACTCGATCTGTGTGTAAATTATTTACAGATGAATGCACTTCCAGCCAAATTGCTTTATTTAAATGTATCATTACTGGACACTTCAATAGCTTCTCCATTTGAACACCGAATTTTACTTCATTTCAAATATATTTGCATAAGCAGCTTATATCATTCCTTACTCATCCGTTTTATGGTATTAAAGTAATAATTTTACCCATCTTCAAAACAATATGCTTTAGATTATTACTCCCATGAGAATTTATATGCAAACTGGGGGTATTTTTTTTCTCTTTATGTGACCTTCTTTTAATGATTATTACAAAATTGAAATCGTATTCTTTTCCGTGCTATCTAGGACTTTTTGCCTATTTTTAAAGCAGGCAAGTCTTTTAAATGCCTGGCTTGCAAGTGTTAGCTAGCAAAGCTGCCTTGTTGATTGGCATTGCTGTTCAGTGACACTCACTGTCTTTCCCTGTGAGTATTTCCATGAGGAACCCATTACATTACTCTCATGCTGCTGGGAATTTCCCTATCTTCCTTTGTCATGTCTGCCTCCACTGTCTCTTTGGCTTCCATAACAGATGTTATTCTCAAATGGTAAAGAATCCACCTGCAATGCAAGAGACCTGGGTTTGATCCCTTGGGTAGTTCCCCTGGAGAAGGGAACAGCTACCCACTGCAGTATTCTGGCTTGAAGAATTCCATGGACAGAGGAGCCTGGCAGGCTACAGTCCATGGGGTCTCAAAGAATCAGACACGACTGAGTGACTTTCACTTTTCCTCTGTCGTGTCTGCCTCTACTGTCTCTTTGGCTTCCATAACAGGTGTCATTCAGATTGGATTCTTCCCAACCACAGTGCAGGTGGAAATTTTAGCCTCTTCTCTCTTTATCTCTGCCAGTAAAGACCCTGACCCTTTAGAAATGTTAACCTCACTGACTATGACCCTTCTCTTTTTGTTCATTGCTTTTTACCTCATAAGTGAAGTGAAGTGAAGTCGCTCAGTCGTGTCCGACTCTTTGTGACCCCATGGACTGTAGCCTACCAGGCTCCTCCCTCCATAGGATTCTCCAGGCAAGAGTACTGGAGTGGGTTGCCATTTCCTTCTCCAGGGGATAGTCCCAACTCAGGGATCGAACCCGGGTCTCCCGCATTCCAGGCAGACGCTTTAACCTCTGAGACTATTTTCCCCGGTACCACAGAGTCTTCTAGAACCCTTAAAACCCAAAGTTCAGTCTTGGTTGTCTGTGCAAATCCCTTAAATGGCTCCCTATCTGGAAACTGTAGCCTTTATGTAAAATCTAACGGTGCCTTTATGTAAACAAAGCCTCTCCCTCTCCTCCTCTCACCTCATCGTCTCCCTCTTACTTGACTGTATTCCAGACATACTGTCTCCTTGTTGTTTCTTTACGATACCATGCACACATTCTCCTCAGGAATATTGTACTTGTTGATACTTCTGTCTGGAACGTTCCACTCCCAGATATTCTCATGATTTATCCTTTCACTTCTTGCAGATCTTTACTCAGATGTCACCTCATCAGTGAAACCTTCTCTTTATACCCTAAGAATAACAGTGCAGCGTATTTCCAGTATATCTCATGCCCTGTAGCTTCAGACAAGCCATTTGTTTTATTAGACAGATGTATTTTACTTATTTATTGTCAGCTTCCACCAAATGAAAACTTCCACAGCAGCAGGGAACTTTAGTTTTATAAACTGTTGAATTTGAAACACCTAGAGTAATTCCTGGCCTGTCTTAAGCACTCAGTTAAGTATTTGTTGAATCAATGAATATTATAAATGCTCCTGTGTTCAGTATTTTATATGGATATAAATTTTAGCTAGAGTTGACCAGTCTCTTCTGTTATGAGCAGAAATTACAATCAGATTGCCTGGGTTCAAATGTCATTTTTGTTACCTTGCACAAGTACTTAATTTCTCTGTCTCATTCTGTATCTCATAGGTTGCTTGAGGATGAAATGAATTAATGTATGTAAAGAAATTTTAACAGTATACGGCAGACACAGTACTCTGTAGTTTGATATCTAAGGAAATGTTCAACAACGTCAAAGTTGGTTTTGTCTTTTCTTTCAGCTTACTGAGCATTGTTATTTCTGAATATTTATGCTAAGGTTGTTTTAAGGGAGAAGTCTCAACACCAGGGATTGAATTTTTTTCTAACTAGAAGGAGAAAGACAAATATCATTTTTAAATCATGATTTTGATACTTTAATATAAAAAAACATTTTTAGGACAGAGATATTCAACTTGTATGTGTTCAGTATATATCCACTTCTGGGCCGCCACTTGTGACACCCCGGAGCTCTTTATTTCTGATCGCGATTGCTTTGGTTTGACTCAGTTTGGTTCAAACCAGTATGACAACAGATAAATCACAGAGGGCAGGTTAAACTTACTTGCTGCTGGTAGCAAAACAAATATGCAAACATAACCTGGACTTCTGAAATATAATGTACAGTCCTGACAGGCTGTGTCATGTCAGAAATAGGGTTGCTGCCTTTTGCAATGTGGCAGTGAAATCTGTGGTTCTCTAGCTCCCATATGCAATTCAGTTCAGTGTGAAGCGGCTTTTTAGCTTGACACAGTTGTATACCACTGATTAAGATAACCTCTCTGCCTTGGAGGGAGTGTCCTTCAGTTCAGAAGAAATTATTTTTCTATATATCTCAAACAGTTCTACATATCTCCAACTGAACTTTTCTGTTAAAAACATTTCATTTTTATCTTCTTTATTTTTTAGTTTCTGGATTATATTCAAGTAATTACTCCAGTATTCATGTTCAACTGTTATTTCCCAATTGAATTCTTTGGAAACTTTTAAAGTTATATAGACTATAAAGTAAATACTATACTTGCTAATGATTTTTAAAGCCTGAGGACATTGTAGCTATTATACTAAAATAATTCTTGCCTTTCCTCTTAGTAGGATTCTGTGAAAAGTTAGAAGAAAAACTTGCCCATGTTTAAGAAAATATTAATTTCATCTTCAGAGTAAAGCTGCTAAAGTTAGCTTTTGGTCTCCATATGTTTTAAAGAAGTATAACAGTATAGCTCAGTGAGTTATCACAAAATGAACACTCCTGTGTAACCACCAACCACTGACGAAGGATAGTGTTATCTGCATCCCTGGAAGCCCTCTTACTGATTCCTAACCACTGCCCTTTTCCTGTTTCCCAAAGTTAATCACTCTCCCATCTAGATATCATGGATTAGTTTTGTATAAATTGAGTCAGTCAGAATTTACTGTTTTGTCTCTGGGTGTTTTTTCCCCACAGCATTGCTTGTGTGTAATTCCTCCATGTTTTGCATAGCACCACTTGTGTTCCTGGCTGCATAGTATGGCACTGTGTGACCATACCGTGGTGTGTGTAACCATTTTTCATATTCATGGAAATTTGAATTTGTGCTATGATTGATGCACATACACATGCATTTCTGTTGAACATATACTTAGATGTGAATTGTTAGATCATGGGTTCAATTTTAGTAGGTAATCAAGTTTCCCAAAGTTGCTATACCAATTTGCTTATTACCAGATGTGTATGAGAGCTGTGGTTGATAACATGTCTTCTCCAAAACTTGATATTATCACTGTGTTTAATTTCAGCCATGCTGGTGAGTTTGTAGAGAGACATTGCAATGAGCTTTCAATTTGTTTTTCCTGATTATTAGTGAGTTAAGCACTTTTTGATATGTATATTGACTGTTTAGAAACCCACTTATGTAGAGTGCTTTTTCAAGTCTGTTATCTGTCAAGTTGTCTGTTTTTCATATTTATTTGTAGATATACTAGACACTAACCCACTGTTGATGATAGATTATTGTTTCATGCTTTGTGGCTTGCTTTCTGTCTTAAGGCATTGTTTGAGGAAAAGAAATTTTTAATTTTAATATGATCTTATTTCTCTGATGTATTTCTCAATCTTTTCCTTCATGGCTCCTACTTTCTGTGCCCTACTTAAGAAATAATTACAATCTTCTGTCATGAATATTTCCCAGTGTTATAGTTGGAAAATTTCATTGTATTACTCAGTCTTCCTTGATTATATACTCTATCAATAAAAATTTAGGTGTATGCCCCCTTCTATATACATGTAATTTATTTATATGGATCATATATGTACGATATACTCACTTTTACATAAAACAGGAACGAAAAAAAGAAAATAGAAAATAATTAGGTAAGTACGAAAGGAGTTGTGTCCTTTTTTCCACATTCTAGTATTATGATACAGCCAGTATTATGCATTTTCTGATTTATACACACTACATTTTATGTCAGCCTTTTTAGAACCAAATAGTATTATCAAGTAAATTATTTAAACTGTTGAATAGGAAACTTAACCTGTTGATAGTCCAATCAGAAAACTTTATTTGGGAATTTTTAATTGGTATAAATTTGAGAAAATGTTTTCTATAAGGCTATGTGCCTTATAGAGAAAATTTATTTCCTCAATTTTCACACACTGTAATTTAGGAAATACCACAGTCTCAAATTAGTTAGGCATGTGACAGACTCAGCAAATACTTGATTTTTTTTCCAAAATGTAGATTTAATCATTTTATTTCCCTGCTTTGAGTTCTCAAATTTAACAGACATCTCCTTACATTAAATATTTGTCTAAAGGTTTTCTTATTTTTATAAGATTTGCTCAGATAGAAACTAATCACAAAAAGTTAAAGGATACAACTTGCACAGATTTCCTTCTTTTCTATTTAATAACTTAAAAAATTTTTAAAAATTGTTCTATTTTTCAGTATGTAAGTTTGTGGTTTAAGATGGCTTTAGTCACTAAGCCAAATAAATATCCTCCAACTCTCTCTGTCTCAGAAAGTTTCTTACATGTGGCATTGGCAGTCCCCATATTAGACTGTTTAAATGGTGTTTTAGAATTAGATCACATATTTTTTTCTGCAAGAATTGACATATTTTAAAAGAAAAGAAACGCAGCTCTAAACACTCAGATTTGCCTGTTTATTCAACCTTCTAATCTATACATATCTTGACAAGTTAATTTGAAATCTTTACCTCCCTCCCTGCCCCCAGCAAAAAATAGAAAATAAGGGGCTATTTCTGGCTCTTAAATTATTATCCTTTTAGTGTTAGAATATTCCTCTGTATCAAAAATAAAGTCTTATGAACTTTTTCTTTAACCTGTATGTGAAAGTAAGGTCTCAAGAAAAACAATTTGAAGAACACCTTACTATTAATTAGGTTTCAAAACAATCAAGAATGAGATAGGTTTCCTGGAATTATTTAAGCATCTGGTTTCCTAATAACCTCTACTAGGTAGCCATTAGTTTTTTTTTTGTTTGTTTGTTTTAATTGGAGAATAATTGCTTTACATCATTGTGATGGTTTTTTGCCATATTAGCCATTAGTTTTTAAAGGTGGTTACACAGTTATCAGAAAAATTGAATTCTGAGGAGGTGCAATTTTAATGCATTTGAGCCGGAGTAAAAAGTTTGGATGTAAAAAGTGAAAAACAAAGGCAAAAGTTTGATATGGTTAAAATTTATTGTACTAAAGGCAACTTCTAGAGTATAATACATTTTGTTAATATGCATGCATAATCTGAAAGTTGGTAAATTGTGTATGTTAGTGTCATAATATCAGTAGTAGCTATTATGATAGTGAGCTTACTAATTGCAAAATAGGTAAGAAATTAGGAATTACTGAAGTAAAATGAAATCTGTTGGAAAAGCATTGTAAGTATCTCAAAAATGTAAAAGACAGATTGGAAACATGAATTTCAAATTGTACTGCAATGCATCTAACCATTTCTAGATCATGTAATCTTTTTAACTCCAAAGAGGGGTGCTCATGAAAGGCCACTGTAAGAGATCCCCTGTAATAACTGATGAAGACTTTCCTATCACTGAGAGATTGCTTTTGATAAAAAAGATTGTTTTTTTTCCCTTCAGATTGTTCCAAACCAATATGTTTTGGGGTACTGAAATCTGCCAGGTATGAACTGTTCTGTCTTTGAATTCACCTGCACTACTTTTCACCAGAATTTCATGCTTTTTGTATTGCTTTTCTTCAATGAATAAAGGATCAAAACCTGAGTATTTACCCCTATGCTCTGTGCTCACATCAGAATATTCATTAAACAGTTATACCTCTGTGACCTTGAATTCTCCATAAATAAAAATTTAGAGTGCATAAATTGACTTCCGTGTAGCTTTGGGGCAACACTGAAAGTTTCAGTTCTGATATAGATGAACTGCAAGGCAACCCTGTGAGGAATAGTTAGAAAAAATGTAACACAAAAGTTAGGAAGGGAAACTGGATGACAAAGAATGGAGATTTTTACAACAAAGACTTGGGAAAGGTTAAGAGAAAATACGTCAGACCAGGTATGCCTGATCCTAGATAGGCATCAGGATAGCCTTCTGCAGCTTTCTTTTTGTTGATGTTAATTTTGTTTAGACTTAATACATCTGCCCTGGCCTCAAGATTCACAGCATCTTTGGGAGTGGCTCTGAGGACAGAAAAATTGTATTCCTGTTTTTGGTTCTGTTAGAGCCAAAGTTGAGAACTGTTGTAGCATGGCTATGCAAGTCATCTTATCTTTTTCACTTTGCCACCAATCTTTTAAAACAACACTAAAACAAAATCTAAAAAATAATACAATATCCGTTATTACAATTTTATGTTGTGGTAAATTTCAGTAATACTATCTTTACCAGTTTTTATTGTTTGTAGTGAAGGAATATTAGACTAGTTAGTTCATTATCTTCTTCCTTTAAAGTCAAAATTCTTACCATGTTATTCTGTTTATCTTAGTATATTCAGGACTCGTGTGGTTGGGGCTGTGTCAAATATATGAGTGATTACAGGTCCTTACTTTTTATTGAAAAATTCTTTACTTTTTGTTTTATGACAACAAGTAGGTTCCCAAACATTATTCCAGAGATTACTATGCCCTAGCATTCGTCTGTCAGACATCTGGGTAGATCAGATGACCTGGCCATGGTAAACTGCTGAGTCTCATATTCTAGTGTTCATTTGTCTTAACGTCGGGTTTTAAATCTAAACATATTTGTCTGATGTAGGATTTTGAAGTTACCATGATATAGATAAAACGTAACTTTTATTTGTAATGGTAATAAACTGTTAAAGTATTAGTAAATAAATAATTGAGAATGTGAAGTTGACTAGAGAATTTTGAAGTGAGGAAAGATAGTTGAGGTCAGTTTATGCCCTCTCCCCAACCCCACCATGGCTCTCCTTCTCCACTGCATAAAATTTGAATTCTAAAAGATTAAAAGATATTCCAGTGTGGCTGAGATGGTCTGTGGATTTACATCAAGTAAACTATATTATTTTGTGATTTTTAAAAAACAGTTTTTCTCTTTCTATACTTAATTAAAATCTTAAAGTGTTTAATACAGTGCAGATTTTAAGCTGCCTTTAGATGACTTGTACTTCCTATTATATTTTTGTTTCTTTGCAGTTTCTGGGCTTGAGACCAGTTCCACATCTGATTTTATGAACCAGCAATGAGACAATGGCAGTAAAGTTTAAATCAACATATTGATTCAATTAATTGTGCTTCACATAAGTCACTTAACAGTCATATTTGTTATTCAGTGGTATGTTTGTCATAAAGTTAATATGTTTCAACAGTTTCTAAGGATTGTATTATTGCTATTTTTTCAAATTTGATTTTATGAATAGTGATACTATATATTACCCCAAACTTCCCTAAGCAATTGTAGTTGATCCTTTTTACTCATGCCTTCTTTTGGTGGGGGGAGCATAATTTTTACTTTCAGACATCTAGTTTTCATTATCTTGCAGCTTATTGATAATTATTCAGTTGTTGAGATAATTGAAAAAAATGCATTTTATCTTTTATTTTGTAAGGAATCCTTTGAACTTGAAGCAGAAACTGTCTTTTTGAAATTCACTACATGGATTAGGTTTTCTTAATTAAGCACTGAGTGTCATAATAGTAAATTTTTACCCTTCAGATATAAAAATGACTGATTTCCCATTTGTAGACAATTTATATTGAATTGAAATGCTGTGAAGTTTTAAATTTTGTGTGAATCTCAGAAAAGTTAGCTCTTCTATTATACAAGTGAGCAGGTAAGGTTTTTGTGTATAAGTTTATTCACCAGATGGAAGTAGTCTCGTTGAAAAGTTTAAAAAGTAGTCCTGCGTAGGGTAAGACGGAGGCCTGAGCACACCTGTTGATTTTCCGGTCCCTCCTGAGATGTCACTGAAATAGATGCGTAGAAGCACAGAAAGAATAGATTGATGAAGCAAAGAAAATCAGAGACTCGCTAGTACTTGTTAAGTTTTCAACAAATGACTGGGAGAAGGAAAGATGGGAGTGAGATGACTGATGAAACAAGCTGTGAGGAGGCTACAGAGGAGGTGAGAGGAAACTGACCAGCCTGTCTGAGCCTGAAAGAGCCCCTGAACTGAGAATCTGCCAGGTATGAAGTAGGGCAGGAAGAAGATATAGAGCTGAAACAGGAGGATTAATCAAAGGTCTGTCCATGAAACCAGAACAGTTGGCTCCCCTGCTGCACTTCTCATCCCCAGGCCAGAAACCAGAGCCTCATCTCAGAAGGAAGGCAATGAACCATATGGGAAGGAGTAAGGTTTCTGTTGTGCATCTTGGCACTCTACAAGTAAGTCTGCATTATTCTGGCCTTTGAGGGACTGCAGCCTCACAGCTGGCTTCCTGCACGCTCACTGTAGCTCTAGAGTGAAGCTTGCCTGTGTCCAAACACGCTGATGTGTCCAGAGCTCGAGTTAATGGTGCCAAGGAGGCAAGAAGACAGATGAAATCTGTTTTCATTATTATGTTTGTCTATTGTCTCTGAAGCCCTCATATTATTACAAGTGCTTAAATTTCTATGTTCTTATCATCATTTTGATTGTTCATTGAATATTTTTCCACAGTGTGACAGATTTTTCACAAATGGAAGCAGATTTTATTTTCAAGAGTATCTCACTTTTGGTAACTCAGAAAGCTACCAAAAACTGCTTTTTCCTCCCAAGATGTTTTAAGTTTGCTAATATATTAGTAGGGTATGATTTAGGAACAATTAGTCTTTATATTTAATAATCTTAGCTTAAATTTAATGATAGCATAGGCTAATATTGATATTTAATAATGTGCACATATTATTCAGATTTATTTGGCCTCTTGGGTTATATCATTTTTTTGCCTATAAGAGATATAGAATGCTTTATTAAAGCAATGAGAAATGTTGATCTCCTTAAGAGGAAGAGAAGAATATATTTCTTGTCTTTAAAACATTTAGTAATGTGAATTGGGTTGTAGTGTTCAGACAACTGCAGTTAAACTCAATCTTAATTTTTCTCATTTCCTTAAATTTTCATGGATATGCATATGGACTTATTTTTGTATTCATTTTCAGCTAAATAAATTAGTCTAACTATGCATGACTGAAATTACCTTCCATAAAAATTTCCAAAAGCATTTGAGAAATAGCCCAAGGGTGGTTAAGTCTATCATATTTTACTTGATTTAAATGTTGTGCCTAGCTTCTGTATGGATATATGATCAGAAGAAAGAATCTCAGACTTAATGAAAGTTAATTATACTGTTGTAAAAGTCCAAAATGAGCTTGTATCACTGAATGAGACTGACCTTGGAGACTAGTGGAAACTTCAAATGGTAGTTTCCAACTTCCATTCATTTTGGAGTTATTAAGTGTATGAAAAATATATTATAGCTGTTCCTGAAGGTCAGTAAACATGGACATGGTCATGCTGAAGTATATTTTGGATATTGATTTTAATCTGTAATAGACTTTTGTATTCTGTACTTTGGGTGCTAGAGAAATTACCATCCTCATGCATTCTCACGACAGTTGAGATCTGAAAAGTCTTAATTAACGGTCCTTAGTTTTATGTTTCAAGAAGTTGGAGGATAGGCATTTCCCCCCCTATCTTATTTTGACTTTAGAAACAAGATACAAACAAGTTCTTTAGATCTTGTAAAGACCCTTAATAGGTACTTGAAAATATGGCTTGTTACTGTCTACTGAGTAGAAAGATCTTTTTTCTCCTATTTAATATTTTAATTCCTGTATTAACCCATTCCCAGATGCCTTGTGCTGTAGAAACATTTATTTATTTTCATCTGAAATTTACAAAAGGAAAATGCACAAGAAGGCATATTTTAACAAAACAAGGAAGACAAAACAGCTTTTGACACTTGGCCTGCCCTTAATGAGTACATTGCAAGTTGAAGGCTTGTTTAGATCTTTAAAATTACCTTTTATGAGCATTCTTAGCAGTGGGCCCTCAGCCTGAAATCATGGTGTCAGTTTAGGTCTTCAGGTTCTTTTTTGTAAATACCAGTTCTTTTCAATATTAGGTAAATTTCTTAGGAAGAAAAATAAGACATCAAATTTATTTACTGAACAAAATGAAAACTATTGTTGTAGATTCAGGTCAATTCTAATTGGAACATTTTAAGAGATAATTTGAATATTCTCATATATGGACTGTTTTAACATAATGTAACTCAAGCTTCTGTGGTCATATGAAGTTTGGGGGAAGTAATTTTCCAAGAATTAGTACTGAAACTTTCTGAGTTAGAAATTCATAAATCTGATTTCATTATATGGTTCCATTCCATATAGGACATTCAAAGCCATATATAACTATTTTTGTCTAATTAGTTTTAAAGAGGGTTTAGAACCTTTTGGAACAGTACAGTGGTGACGTTTACTCACCAGTAAGGACTTATTGATGTACAAGTGTGGGTATATGTGAAGAAAAGCAAATTCATATTAAATCTAAAGGCATAGAAATTAGATCCTTTTTTCTATTGTCAGGCATCTCTTTGTGTAAATGAATAAAAGGAATATTTTGAGAACATCCAAAAGCTTTTCTCTTACTCTGTGTTCTTATTCTTTTCTAAAAATGTCTGGAGTCTTAATATATATGCTTATATTCCTCCCTGACAGTCATTCTAAAATACTTTTGTACTTTAATTTCAGATTGTTATTTCTTTTTAACATTATGTATCAATAATGATTTAAATTTAGTTTTACAAAATTTAATTTAGTAAATTGAGTTTTACAGCTTTTGGACATTACAGTTTCTTGTATTTTTACATGTTCCTCATTTTTGTTTGGTTTTCTAGAATTGATAATTTAATAATTCTTTTTTTAAATTAAAAAATATTTATTTGTGGCTGTGCTGAGTGAATAAATATTTGCAGTGCTCTGGCTTTCTCTAATTGTAGACAGTGGGGGCTCCTCTTCATTGTGGTATGTGGATTTCTCATTGTGGTGACTTCTCTTGTGGAGCGCCGGCTCTCGGGTGCGTGGGCTTCAGCAGCTGCAGCTCATAGGCTCTAGAGCATGGGCTCAGCAGTTGTGGTGCATAGCTTAGTTGCCCCACAGCATGTGGAATCTTCTCAGAGCAGGGATCGAGTCCGCACTGGCAGGTGGACTCTCAACCACTGGCCCACCCAGGGATGCCAATAATTCATTTAGATTGTACCTGAAGGTTTTGAGCTAGTCTGAGTCTTAGAAAGAAAGAAAGTGAAGTCGCTCAATCATGTCCAACTCTTTGCAACTCTATGAACTCTGTCACAGGAGAGTTCCTATGAGGACAGGCTCCTCTGTCCATGGGATTTTTCCAGGCCAGAATACTGGAGTTGGTTGCCATTTCCTTTTCCAGGGGATCTTCCCAACCCAGGGATCGAACCCAGATCTCCTGGATTGCAGGCAGACTCTTCATTGGCTGAGTCACCAGGGACGTCTGAGTCTTTGCATGACTGAAAATGTGTATTTAATCTCTCGCTTGATTTCTAATAGGGCTTGACCGAATTCTACATATAAATAATCTCACCTGAGAATTGAGGGCTCCTTTATTGACTTCTGGCTTCTCTGGTGGCTCAGATGGTAAAACGTCTGCCTACAATGTGTGACCCAGGTTCAATCCCCGGGTCAGGAAGATCCTCTGGAAAAGGAAATGGCAACCCACTCCAGTACTCTTGCCTGGAAAATCCCATGGACGGAGGAGCGTGGTAGGCTACAGTCCACGGGGTTGCAAAGAGTTGGACACGACTGAGCGACTTCACTTTTCACTTTCACTTTTTATTGACTTCTGTTACCTGATTTTGTTAGAAATAATTCTGATAGCAATATGATTTTTATACTTTTGTAAATAGCCATTTTCTCCTTCCTTCTGCCTATTCCCCCCACTGAAGATTTTGAAATTTATATCCATAGCATCCTGATAGTACACTTAGGATGTGATTCCTTTATTTCTCTTGAATACTTTTTCATCTAGTTCTTTCTGTTTTGTCATTCTGGTAGGTAATTTTACTGGAGTTTCTAAACCTACTGGAGCGTCTAACTCTACCTTCCATTTCTCTTTCTTTATATGTTTTCTTCATTTTACATTGGTTATGGAGGCTCTCTTGTCCTTCTTGTCTAATGCAGTATTTTTTCCTTTAGCTGAACCCTTTAAACTATCAGTCTGTTTTTTTTAGGCTTTGTTTTATCATTACTTTATCAGGCACATTTTAAATTATGTATAACTCTTTTTCAAAATAGCCTGTTATTTTGTTGTTGTTGATGTACTGTCTTTTCATTTCACTGAGAATGCCAACTATATTTAAAGTTTTCTTCTGTTTCTTCTACTCCGCCTGAATGATATTTTCTCATTTTAAATTCAATGGCTTTGTTGCTAATTTTTCTTCAAATGGCTAGTGATTCTTGGTTATTAGTATGTATGGTTGAAAGCATAGATGGAGTTGTTTTCATGCCTGGAGAGTATTTATACTCTTCAGCCAGATGAGACTCCATCCCTCTGGGGGATAATAAGATTCTTATTACAGAAGCCTTCATCCAGTGACTGCAGGGCGAAAGGAGGAAGCACTGCTGAGCAGGGTGTTCCTGTTGCAGGATTTTGACCTCTGGGTTTGGGAGTGTTTTCCCATACATTGCTTGCCTTTATTTGCTTTGTTTCTCTCATCCCACCATCTACTCTGGGACTCTGCATAGGTAGAAATCACATTTGAGAAAAGACACACACGCTTTTGTTTGGCCACAAGCTTTATGTTTCTCTGGGCCTCTACAATCTTTTTTGCTTATTTTAGATTTAGTTTTGCTGATTTGATTTTTTTTTCTTTTAATTAAATCTCTGATTTTTAGTTTATAGAATTTCCTCATTTTCTGGCTTACAGTAAGTGGTATTCTTTCTTATTTTACTGCACTATCAATGTTTCTTCCTTTAAAAAATATTTTTTGTATGTGTGCAATTTGAAGGAAAGGGGAAGAGGTGAATGTGTCCTTATTTTTTGTTAAGAGTACAGATTTCAAAATGACAGACTGAAAAAATAAAACTATTTAATGGAGACTAATCAACATTTTAAAAGAAGGAAAATGTACTGAATGTTTATAGTACTTAATGAGTTTATAAAAGCCATTTATTTATCATTAACCTTCTTCATGAGTTCATTTTTTACCCCCAGAAAACAAATCAAAGCTTACTGACTTTGGAGTAATTTCTTGGGCAATGTTTATTGTTAATCATCCTATTTAAGAGGAACTTGCATTAAGTGGTATTTTTATTATGGTAACAAATGGATCATTTTGATATATTCAGTACTGACCCATTTTATTAAGTAGGCATGTTATTTTCAAAAGTCGTGTGGCTTGTCAGCATTTTTATTGATAAATTTTAACTTAGCAATATTAAGAGAAGTAACCCTTAGGAACTTTAATGGGGATTATAAAAGAACTTTACTGTTTTGTCCTAGAAAAGATTCAGTAAAAAACAAAAATCAGGTATTATATTAATAGTCATACAAAGTAGTAACCATCTGTACAAGTAAATTAACTACCTGTTAAAATGGAAAGATTGATTTTTATAACCTCATTTTAACTAATTACATTTTTAGAAAATGAATGTAATTTTAAATTAGGGCTTGAATGTCATATTTTTCATAATTGTTTTTGAAACAAAGTTTGCTAATAAGTGTTTAGAAGAGAATAATTTATTTATGTAGTTGTGTTTTATTTATTGTATATGTACTAAATGTTTTTTCATTAAATTCTTCAAAAATAGGAAGGCGTGGAGTAGCGTTCTCTTTTAAAAGTTAGAAATTATTAACACATCATTAAGATTGCTTTTGTATATGAATTTCATGATTTCATTTTTGTCTTTTACATTTTTTTTTAGCAAAACCAGTTCCTACTTTAGAGACCTCAGTAACTTGTAGAAATTTGTTGCTTTTCTTTTAAAAGTGCACCTGCATCCAAAACGGATTAAAAGCATACTTAAAAAGAAAACTGCCATAATGAGTAACATTTCTCAGTACTGCCTAATTTGTCAATATGGCTGGTTTTGATTAAAAAGAAGTTGATTACAATGTTCAAAACTGTTTATTGAACAGAAAAGCTGGATACAATCAGAAATAAGAGGTTTGCCTGTGGAGATACTGAATCTGAAACTCTTGATGTGACAATTGGTATTTTCTTTTAAGGTTTTTACTAATCTTTCTAGGGTAATACCAAGTATCAATGGTTCTACAAGTTTTGGGAGGATATTCTTTTTGGGGTAGGGGAATGGTGATGCTTTTATTTAACATTTGTCATTTTAGTAAGATTAGAGTGATGTTCAGTGTACTCTTATCATATCTTAGTAAAACTCTTTTATCAAATTGATCAGTATAGCCTATAGCTGAGTATTTCCAAGAATACATTATCATGACTAGAAGTTTTTTCATTTAGTTGCATTTATTTGTCATCTTTCTGATTATTGACCAAAATACTTGACTCTGGCCTCTTCTTTTCTTTGTTTGTATCCTTTTCTCATTTTATTTTATTTTCTCATTTTTATTTTGATTTTTAACTTTCACAAATATGGACATATTTTATATATATCCATATCTCTGGCTTCTTCATTCCTATCAACCAGCATGGATTTTTTAGTGCCTGACTTTTATCTTCACTTATTAACTTAAATTGTTCCTATTTATAGTTTACAGCAAACTCAGTGCTCCTATTCTGCATCTTCTTGATGTCTCGTCAACCTCTGGTATTTCTGGCCAGTCATTCTTAGTGTTTTGACTTCAGAAATATTATTTTTTCCTTAGTTTTATAATAACTTTAGGTAATATTTGTTGAGCACTTAGTTTGTGTCATTTGCTATGCCAAGCATTTTTCATGACGTATAATCATTGCTACAATCCTGAGATTAGTTACTCTTGTTAATCCCAGCCACAGAAAAGGAAAGTGAGGAACTGAGAGATTAATTACTTTGGGTGAAGCCATTCAACTGACAAGTGATGGAGCCAGGGCTGGAACACAGGCAGTCTGACTCAAGAGCTGGTGCTTTCAGCTTCTAGATGTTGCTTTCATCATCAGCATTTCCTCTCATCTTTTTCTGTTTGAGTCCAGGTGTTGATGATTTCATTTCTCCCACTCTTACCTATCATGTTAAGTATTTCTGTATTCCTCAAAACTGTTGAAATATCAGTTAATGAAGTTTTCAACCCACTTGGAGTTATGGAAAAATTTCTTTTTGTTGTCCTTTGAAATGAAATTTTAAGAGAGCAATCATTAAAGGGTGCAAAGTTAGACCTAAAAGGATGCAGAAGTGACCTGTATAGGTTTTTTTTTTAAAAATCATATCCATAATTCTTCAGTTTCCTATTTGCCAGTACTATAACAAGACATTTTTATGCTTAGATTTCATCATTAGCGGTTAAGATTTGATCTTCTTAGAGTTGTGGAGACTGAATTTAGGGCCAGATTTCTCAGTGTTACACTCAGATTTGAGAGTGTATAACTCAACTCATTATAAAATGGATGATTGTCTAAATGTTGGTTATCAAATTCTTGGCTTTGCATTCCCATGTCTTTTACTGAGCTGAAGATAAAATGCCTATGAATTCTGTTCTTTACATTTTGCACCATCTGAATGAAATTAATTTTTTATGACTTCAGTGCTTATTTCCAAAATAATTTGAGGTACAAGTTAGGCCCATTTGTACTTTATTTGGCAATATTTCTATATTAAAAATGTACCATGTATTATCAGGAACCGTTGTTTCCTTTTTAAAAAATGAGTATAAAATTAATAAACAGTGCTTTGAAAGTTATTTCTTTAATCACTGTAATAGGAACAGTTAATGTAGCAAGGAAAAAAACTTGAAATAAGGTTTCATAGTTGGCTGTCATGACTAAAAATTTCTGTGTTTTTATAGAAGTTGAGTAATATATAGGCAGGCTTTTATTTATATACACACACATTTTAGAAAGTGAGTAGTTCTTATTTTGCTCTTTGAGGACTATTAAACGCATGTTTTAAGCAGCGGGTATATTTGACTTACTTTAAAACAGTCCTTGAGACGATTAAGAGTAGAGAGAGCTGGACTTTGTCCAGAGTGTGAGCCTATACCCTGGTGTTTAAAATACCACCTTCAGAGCCTTTAACTAATAATATCGTGGTCCCTAAATCTAATTAACGGTTTCAGGTCCCAACCACTTGCTGCCATTTAGGATCCTTCTGGCTCTGCTTTCTCAGGTATACATTTTCCTTGGATGAATCCTGGTGATTAAAATGCAGGGCGTGGTGCTGGGGGAGAAGAAGGGTTTTATTTTGCAGATTTATTCAACAGTAATTGAGGTCAAATTTTGAATGTATGTTTGAAGCCATAAAATTGTTTAATATTCTAGTTCATTCCCTTTAGTAGTTTAAAAAATTATTGCTTAGTGAGAGTTCACTAGTCAGAATATTCCTTCATTAAAATCTAGCTTTGTCATGTTGCTATTCATTCCGCAGCACCACACATCACTGTTACCCCCACCATAGCACTTAGCATGCAAAGATTTGATTTTCTACTCTTCTCAGTCTCCTGTCTTATCAGGAGAGAAGAGGGCATTAGCTGCAGTGCCAGGTAAAAGGCAAATCAAAGTTTAATTTGAAAATAGCAGCCTGCAATCTTGAGACCCACCTGTTGGCAAACAGGAGACAGCATTATGATCTCCTTTATGACTTCTGGATCTGGGCCTTGCACCATATTGCTAATTTCTCACTTGCTCTTCTTAGCATGTTTTTTTGCCTAGTTAGCTTGGTGGAGAGAGAACATTTCTGTTAGATTTTGCAAAATGTCTTCAGCAACTTGAAAGATGTGTCATCTAAATGCAAAACATGGTCAGTCCTGTTACTCTAAGGCTTGGTTGAATGATTTGTTTGCCATCGTAAAGAATATTTACTTCTTTAAAGCAGGTCTGTGCTATGTAAGTGACAGATAGTGCTTACCATACATGAGTTCATGTCTTGAAAACCTAAGATACTATATTCAGAGTATTTGGCATTTCATTTTGTTTTTGTATATTCATGAAAACACATAGTGAAAATATTTCTGATACTAACATTATGTTTTAATCTCTGGATTAGGTCACCAGTGAAAATAGATCTAAATAGACTCATTCTATTCAAGACATTTTATCTACTTCACAAAACAGTAACACAGTTTTGCATTATTTGGTAGTCTTTATACAGAAGACATTACATCTAAGAATAACTGGAAGATGCGGTTTTAGTGTGAAGCAGTGTCATGTGTAGCTCAGCTGGTAAAGAATCTGCCTGCAATGCAGGAGACCCCAGTTCGATTCCTGGGTCAGGAAGATTCCCTGGAGAAGGGATAGGTCTTGGGCTTCCCTGGTGGCTTAGATGGTAAAGAATCTGCCTGCAATGTGGAAAACCTGGGTTTGATCCCTGGGTTGGGAAGATCCCCTGGAGAAGGGAATGGCTACTCACTCCAGTATTCTTGCTGGAAAACTCCATGGACAGAGGAGCCTGGCAGGCTGCAGCCCACGGAGTCTCAGAGAGTTGGGCACTACTGAATGACTTTCACTTTCAGTGTTATGTGGGAAAGGAGACCTATCCTCCACATACTCCTGCCTAAAACGTGATTCTTTACCTACTGGCTTTTTATCATTCTTGGAAAGTCAGGATTTTTCATGCAGTTCTAATAGTACTGTTGAAATCGACCTTCATTATAGTACAGTTGTCTCTTAGTGTCAGTGGGGGATTGATCGCAGGATTCCCTGCGGCTCCCAAATCTGAGGATGCTCCGGTCTCACAGTGTGCCCTCAGTACCTGCTGACTCCACATCTGCAGCTTGCTGAACCCTCGGGTGCAGAACCTGTGGATCGAAACCTTCCAATGGAGAGGCTGACTATATACTGATTGAAAAAACTCCATGTCTAAGTGAATCCGCTTAGTTCACATCCTAGTCCTTGAAGGATCAACTAATGTATATGTAAATGTATCTGGAAAGGGCCTCTCTCTGACAGCCCACAGGTATGAAAATAGCTGTCAGAATTGTAACCCGCATTTAGGTGAGATCTAAAGGTTGTTACATCCTTACTGGAAATGCAATTTATTTTGGCAATGTTTACATAACTCTGAGTATTTAATTATTAATCTACTATTAATACTTGCTCATTTAAAATGTTACATTTAAGAGAGATTTTGGTTTTCCCTGATCAGTATATTCCACATGGCTTTATTTCCCACTTGACTTGAAAAGACAAAAAAGATTCCATTCAATTTAATAAGCATTTTATTAAACATTTGTTATATTCAAGGTCCTGGGCTAGGTCCGTGTAGAGCATAAAAAATGATGGGGTGATGGTGATGACAAGGATGATTGATTCCTTACTGAATACCAGGCCAGGCATCTGACTAAGTCCTTCTATACAGAATACGTATTTCATCTTCATATCCCTGTCCAGCACAATCTGGAATCAAGATTGCCGGGAGAAATATCAATAACCTCAGATTTCCAGATGACACCACCCTTATGGAAGTGAAAGAGGAGAGTGAAAAAGTTGGCTTAAAGCTCAACATTCAGAAAACTAAGATCGTGGCATCTGGTCCCATCACTTCATGGCAAACAGATGGGGAAACAATGGAAACAGTGACAGAGTTTATTTTTTGGGGGGCTCCAAAATCACTGCAGATGGTGACTGCGGCCGTGAAATTAAAAGATGCTTGCTCCTTGGAAGAAAAGTTATGACCAACCTTTACAGCATGTTAAAAAGCAGAGGCATTACTTTGCCAACAAAGGTCCATCTAGTCAAAGCTATGATTTTTCCCGTAGTCATGTATGGATGTGAGAGTTGGACCATAAAGAAAACTGAGAGCCAAAGAATTGATGCTTTTGAACTGTGGTGTTAGAGAAGACTCTTGAGAGTCCCTTGGGCTGCAAGGAGATCCAACCAGTCCATCCTAAAGGAGATCAGTCCTGAATATTCATTGGAAGGACTGATGCTGAAGCTGAAACTCTAATACTTTGGTCACCTGATACGAAGAGCTGACTCATTTGAAAAGACCCTGATGCTGGGAAAGATTGAAGGTGGGAGGAGAAGGGGATGACAGAGGATGAGATGGTTGGATGGCATCACCGACCCAATGGACATGAGATTGAGTAAACTCCGGGAGTTGGTGATGGACAGGGAGGCCTGGCGTGCTGCAGTTCATGGGGTCACAAAGAGTCGGACATGACTGAATTGAACTGAACTGAATCCCTGTCAAGTAGGTGCTATTATTACCCCCGTGTTACAAATGAGGAAACTGAGGCAGAGAGCATTTCATAATTTGTTCAAGATAGTGACTTCTGAAGATGGCTTTGAAACACAAGCAGTTTGATACCAGTGGTCACACCCTTAAGATCCTATCCTAGAGCAACTTTCACCCTGCTAGAAAATGATGGTACATTCACAGGGAAAATACAGTACACAGTAGAATGTGTTAGGTGCCGCACTACTAGCTGAAGTGTGGGAAGAACTCAGAAGGAGACTTGTTTGGGAGATTGGGGAAGGCCTCATGTGAGAGGTGCTTCAGCTGAGCCTTGAAGAATGGCAGGATTTTGCCATGTTTAAGTTAGAGAAGTACATTCTTATTGAAGGGGGAAGTGGGGATAAAGGCATTGGTTTGAGAAAATACACAGGTGTTCAAAGGTAGTAACTGGCACGTTTGTATGGCATCCTTGCAGAGAGAGCAGGAAAAAGATAATTCAACTTGCTTTATACAAAAATTAAAGTGGCAACCTGGGAAATTTGAACTTTTGCAAATAGTGAAGAATCTTTGGAGGGTCTGAAGTCTAGAAAAAGAAGTTCATGATCAGAATTGGATGGATTGAAGGAGGAAGAGAAGAATGGCCGTGAGACACTGAAACATGGGCAGAGAGCATATTTAGTGATTGCATCAAATATTTCAAATAAATTTTTACTCTGTAACTAAATGAAAACTTAAGATGGCCAACATTAATTTGAATATATGGGAAAGAAAAAATCTTTGTGCTTACACAGACCCTTAAATAAAATGTGTAGATTTTCATTTAAACTTGAAAACTCAATTTTCTGGTATTAAATTATAGATTCAAAATATCAGTCAGAAGTCAAAGTGTTTGTTCAGTTGTGTCCTACTTTTGCAACCCCATGAACTATAGCCCATCAGGCTCCTCTGTCCATTGGGATTATCCAGGCAAGAATACTGGGGTGGTAGCTCTTTCCTTCTCCAGGGGATCCTCCTAAGCCAGGGATCAAACCCAGGATCTCCCGCATTGCAGGCGGATTCTTTACCGCCTGAACCACCTTCAAATTATAGATTATTTAAAAATGGAATTGTTACATTTTCTTTTTTAACTGTAGGATACTATTTGAATGGAAAGGGATTATCCAAAATGGAATCTCGACAAGGTTTGACATCTCTTTTTTTATAATGATGTACAAAATATTTTATAGATTTTAGTGTTTTACATCTATCTTAGAAGATACTCTCTTAAGCTGAAGAAATAGGTCTGAGTTGATGCGACAGAAATAAATCTACTTTCTAAAGAACTCCTCCTATTATGCTCTTTAAATCTCTTTCTATAAACTGACAGTATTTAAAGTACATCATTAAAGTGAGTTTTACTCACAACAAAATTTCATTTTTAGTCATGTGAATGGTCACATGTGAATATCCTGTACTTCAAAGCAGTGTAATAGTGTTCTCTGAACATAGTATTTCTGGAAGAAAGATTTCCTACATGCTTGCCAGTTGGAAGGCTGATAGAGTTGGAGAAATTTGGGCCACTCACTAAACTTGTGATTTCCTAACCCATTTTGTGAACCAAGTTATACTGAGGTCATTATGCAGACTGTGATTTCTCCTTAATGATTTTCACATTTTACTTCATAGGTTATGTTGACCTTTGGATTTCAGGCAGTAAATCAAATAAAACATCTTACTTAGATTAAGTTAGGAAAAAATTAAATATTCTGAACCATAATTTTGTCCAGTATCTTTTTTCAGACATTTTCATGATACTTTTTATGATTTCTATGTAATAAAATGATGTCTTTTTAATTTTAGATTTGTCCCTTATCTTTTTATAAAATCACCTCTAAATACAGTATGTTGATTCTTTTCAGCTATTTTAGCCTCTTCCTAATAAGCACCTCCCTCTCAACTTTCCATGAATGTGCTATGTACTGAGAAGTGCTTTTTAACAATTATTTTGGTTCCTTAGATTGTAAGCCATCTTCGCTTGTATACATATAGGTTATTAAAGAAGATAATGATCTTCCACCCCTAATGATCTATGTCTTGCCAGTCTTAGTTCTTTACCTAGAGAAATAAGGAACAGGAATGGGAGAAATAGTGAATACTCTTCTTTATTCCATTTCTGTATATTCAAGTCCCATCTCCAAATACTAGGTCTAATTTTACCTCTATTACAAATTTGAAGTGAAGGTAAAAGATATTAATTTCCATTTTCCCCCTTTATTTTCAACTTTCTAATCTAAGGTTAATAACTAGAGGGCATTTAAAAAATCATTCTTCTAATCTTGATGTAGTTAAGAATTATATTTTTACATTTTTAAGTCTTTTGCTTGTTTCTCATTTCCTTCTTTGTATTTTTGTTTCTGCCCGTTTTTATCCTTCTTCTAAAGGTAAAGAGATGAAAAAAAAAAAGAGAGATGAGATGCTTGATGGCAGACTTAATTGTGTTCTTTATTTACTCTTTTTATGGGCAAAGTGGGAACCTAAATTATATCTGGGTGTTGGGTTACTTGAATATCAGCTCTGTTAGTCCCTGCAGATTTTTAATATTTTAAATATTTCATAGTTAGAAAGGAAAAGGTATACTGGGAGAAGTTTATGGAGAGCTTTGACTTCTAGTCAAAGAAGGTAGAACTTTAAGTGTTGGTAATGAGGGAGATGCTGACCATTTTTATTAGAAGAGCAACTTGATAAAAGTGGCACTTTAAAAAACTGAATATGGCATCTGTATTTAGCATGATCTAGAGAATGATGAGATTGAAGAAAAAATTTATGCAAATTCAACATTCTACACTTGATCTTAAGCAAAAGGCCAAGAAGCAATGCAAATACAGCATTCTAATTTTTGAGAAATTGGTGCTTAGACCAAGTAGTGGCTTGTGGAATGGGAAAGAAAGGGGAAGGGCTGCTGCTTTCTTTAATATAATAATTTTGGTAAGCATTCCCAAATGCAAGTATAGGTGTATTACTAATCCTGCCTAATGTACTTCATATACTTCAGAACCTATCTCAAATCTAGTTCCTGCTGCATAAATGTAAGTGCTCTCCATTTCAAGCCAAGACCAAACTGAGAGCATGATCAGTAATGTGGTTCTTAATCCTAAGCCACCCACATGGAAGATAATCTTTTATGAAGGACATCAGTTAGCTCTGTTACCATTAATATGTTTTCCAGTTAGTCAGCTATCTTGAAAGAGCCTTTGTCTGTTTGGAAGAGTTCTGATTTACAGCATTGTCCTTGGCTACTTCTACAAGTTTCTGCACACTTTTATTTAAGCCAGTGTCTTCATAAATGTCTAAAAGAGAAACTCTTAAACCATTGTTTCAACCCACTTTAAATAACATTGCTCCACACAAATGATCTGTATTTTTACAAAATCATTAACTTCCAACTACATGGCACAACTCGGTCTTTGTTCACAGCTCTTGGGTAAATCCCACCAGCCTTATTGATTTTATATTTGTTAGAGCTGACTTGAAAGTGAAAATCACTTGTATTCACTTTCAGTTTAGTTCAGTTTAGTTGCTCAGTCATGTTCGACCCTTTGCGACCCTATGAACTGCAGCACGCCAGGCCTCCCTGTCCATCACCAGCTCCCAGAGCTTGCTCAGACTCGCATCCATTGAGTCGGTGATGCCATACAGCCATCTCATCCTCTGTCATCCTCTTCTCCTCCTGCCCTCAATCTTTCCCAGCATCAGGGTCTTTTCAAATAAGTCAGTTCTTCACATCAGGTGGCCAAAGTATTGGAGCTTCAGCTTCATCATCAGTCCTTCCAATGAATATTCAGGACTGATTTCCTTTAGGATGGACTGGTTGGATCTCCTTGCAGTCTAAGGGACTCTCAAGAGTCTTCTTAACACCACAGTTCAAAAGCATCAATTCTTCGGCTCTCAGTTTTCTTTATAGTCCAACTCTCACATCCATACGTGACTACTGGAAAAACCATAGCTTTGACTAGAGGGACCTTTGTTGGCAAAGTGATGTCTCTACTTTTTATTATGCTGTCTAGGTTGGTCATAGCTTTTCTTCCAAGGAGCAAGTGTTTTTTAATTTCATGGCTGCAGTCACCATTTGCAGCCCCCCAAAATAAAGTCTTTCTTTGTTTTCATTGTTTCCCCATCTATTTGCCATGAAGTGATGGGACTGGATTCCATGATCTTAGTTTTCTGAATGTTGAGTTTTAAGCCAACTTTTTCACTCTCCTCTTTCACTTTCATCAAGAGGCTCTCTATTTCTTCTTCGCTTTCTGCCATAAGGGTGGTGTTATCTGCGTATCTGAGGTTATTGATATTTCTCCCTGCAGTCTTGATTCCAGCTTGTGCTTCATCCAGCCTGGCATTTCGCATGATGTACTCTGCATATAAGTTAAATAAGCAGGCTGACGATATACAGCCTTGATGTTCTCCTTTCCTAATTTGGAACCAGTTTGTTGTTTCATGTCTGGTTCTAACTGTTGCTTCTTGACTGGCATACAGATTTCTCAGGAGGCACATAAGGTTGCCTGGTATTCCCATCTCTTGAAGAATTTTCCACAGTTTGTTGTGATCCACACAGTCAAAGGCTTTTGTGTGGTCAATAAAGCAGATGTTTTCCTGGAACTCTCTTGCTTTTTTGATGATCTAACCAGATGTTAGCAATTTGATCTCTGGTTCCTCTACCTTTTCTAACTCCACCTTGAACACCTGTAAGTACACGGTTCATGTACTGTTGAAGCCTGGCTTGGAGAATTTTGAGCATTACTTTGGTAGTGTGTAAGATGAGTGCAATTGTGCAGTAGTTTGGACATTCTTTGGCATTGCCTTTCTTTGAGATTGGAATGGAAACTGACCTTTTCCAGTCCTGTGGCCACTGCTGTGTTTTCCAAATTTGCTGGCATATTGAATGCAGCACTTTGACAGCATCATCTTTCAGGATTTGCAATAGCTCAAGTGGGATTTTATCACCTCCACTAGCTTTGTTCGTAGTGATGCTTCTTAAGCCCCAGTATCTTAAGGCCCTTATCACTTTGGAGCTACACAGAATTTAACCTGTTCTTAAATTAAGTTGTATTCCAGTCACCTATGGAATAATCTATGTCTTAATTCCCGTTCCATTAATCTGTGATTTTTGAAGCGGCTCTATGTGACCTGTCATTAAAAAAAAGTGATATTTGATGGATACTCTTAGCATTCTGTCATTTTTTTCTCATTCAGGTTAGGAAATGTCTTTGAAACCCTATTTATTTTCTAGAACTGTAAAATGCTAGAAATTATATAAAGTGGTTTTAGGTTCACAGTTATTATTGAGAACTTTTTAATAGGTTATTTAAAGGTTTGTTTTATTGACTTGGCCTAGGTCACAAAGCTCATTAACATTAATGACTAGGCTTCAGAGGCATATAGCTTCTCTAATCATCAACAGATACAAAATGTTAAACCAGACTGTATAGCTTTATTATGCTATGAGTCATTTCAGGCAAACATCACATGTAACAGGCAAGAGCTGAACAGTCCAGTTTTAATGTTTGAGTCAAACCTTTGGCTTTTTATTTCTCTTTGTAGATTAACTATAGAGTTTTAAAATTGACATGCAAGGACATTTTTATAGACTTTATATGAATATATAATTCATTAAAATGCTTGGAAATAATCATTCAAAACATTTTTTATTAATCAAATTTAGAAAAAGGATAAACCTGGAGGCACAATTTACTATTTTAAAACTACCAACTTTAAAATCACATTTTTCTTCTCTTAAAGAAGTTTGCATTATATGAGATCTTACTGTTGTTTGAAAATTTATATAAATAGGAGATGCTAAGTGATATATTCTGTTTGTTCCAAAGAGATGATCTAACAGCCTCTGTAGCTGTTTCTAGCTTTTCGTATAAAACAGCAGTGCATCAAAAGGTAGTGAAGAGGGCCTGAAATTTCATCCTTGAAATGAATAATTATGCTTTATTCAAAACAGCTGATTTTACTTTCTTCTACTAACATATAAACAACAGGTCCTTTTAAACTAGTAGTAGTGGACATAATTTGGAATATGCATGCTTATTAGGTCACTTTTGTTAAGTAGAGCTAATAATTTGAGGCATTTGTGTACAGTAGGGGTTGGCAAACATCTTTTCTGCAAAGGGCCAAATAGTAAATATTTTTTAAACACAAAAGCAACCACAGACCATACATAGACCATATATAAACAAATGAGTGTGGCTGTGTTCCAATAAATCTTTATTTATAAACACTGTCAGCAAGCCACATTTAGCCTGTGGACTCCAGTTTACCAACCCCTGGCTTACGTTCATTTGAATTCTTCATTTTCTATCCACCTCTTTAATCCGCTGGTGTTGGCTTCTTCTTACCAAAACACCAAAAATACTTTGGCCAATGTCAGTAGCATCTTCCTTATCACTGAGTCTAAAATAAAAACTTCCTAGTCCTTTTCTCAGTTGGGTTTGGGGAGTCTTTGACACTTGAATTGCACCTTCTTAAAACTCTTTTATCTTTCTTTAGGGTCCATGATAGCACTTTTTGAGTTTTTATCCTACCTCTCAAGACATTTGTCAGGTTTTGTTTTTGCAAAGCTCTACTCTTTTTTTTTTTAATAGCCAGTTCCTTAAATATTAGCGTGCATTAGGGATCTGTTTATATTTTATATCGTTTCCAGAATAAGCAATTTATAGGCACAGAGAGTAGATTGCTGTTGGGACAAGGGGTTAGGAGGGAGGGTTGGTAGATGATAGCTAAAGGGCCCATGGCTTCCTTTTGGGGTGATGAAAAGGCTCTAAAATTAATTGTGGTGATAATTGCATAGTTCTATGAATATACTAAAAACCAATGAATTATACACTTTAAATGGGTGCATTCAATGGTGTATGAGAGCCTCTTGGACGGCAGGGAGGTCAAGCCAGTCAATCTTAAAGGAAATCAACCATGAATACTCATTGAAAGGACTGATGCTGAAGCTGAAGCTTCAGTATTTTGGTCACCTGAAGCAAACAGCCAACTTATTGGAAAAGTCCCTGATGCTGGGAAAGATTGAGGGTAGAAGGAAAAGAGGGCGTCAGAGGATGAGATGGCTGGATGGCATCACTGATGCAATGGATATGAACTTGGGCAAACTCCAGGAGATGGTGAGGGACAGGGAGGCCTGGAGTGCTGCAGTCCATGGGGTCGCAAAGAATTGGACCTGACTGGGTGACTGAACACAAACAAAATGATGTATGGTCATCTCCATAAGGCTGTTAAAAGACTCTAAGTTAAATTCTCCAATGTTGTTATTTTTCCTAAGTTAAAAATTAGGCTCACATTCCACCCTTTACTCAAGTACCATAGTACAGACTGAACAATCTCCCAGTGCTATCTATTTTGAATTCATAATAATAATCCTCAGATACTACATTTTAAATGTAAAATGAAAATCTTATTTATGAACTCCAGATAGACTCAGGATTATAGAAAAATACCAGCCTGTTAGAACCATTTCTTTTTTAGAATATGCATTATTAGTTCATTTGATGATTCCAAGAGGAATTTGCAAATTATAATCAGGTAATTAGGTTAGCAGGGAACTAATGTGGATGGGAAAAAATCAGCTCAGTCTTCATCTGTCAGCATTACAAGTTAAAAACTTGTAGTGGATCAACATGATTACAAATTAACAATTTCTTCTAGATGGTTATTACCTTAAATTAACCTCGTAATCAAATTAGTTACTGTGCCTGCCTGTCTTTAGGGTTTTGGGCCCACATGTGTTGAGGGTGAAATAGGGGGTTTCCTACTATTATGCTGCAGGTTAACAATAGGTTTTCAGATGCCTCTTACTTGATGAATCCAATGCCCTTCATAACATGAAACAATTGTTGAACTTACACTTTTTATTATGTAGACACAGAGCTTCCAATTAGCTGATAAGAACTGTAAATGTAACCAAATTGTGAAATTAATGCTCATGTAGGTACATTTAAAACCTTGACAACTGACCTGACAGTATGAGATGGAAAAAAAATTAAACCAACATTTGTTTTTAATTGCTTTTTTTTTTTAGCACTGTGAATTACATTGTTGCTTAATTTAGGATGCAGTGTGCAGTAGCTGCTGAAAGTACACACACCATCCAGATTTCTGTGAGTTTACTCTCGGTATGGTAAAGTGACTTTATGAACAAAAGAGAAACCCAGACTTGGATACTGAGCTCATAGTCTTTAAAACTACACATTGAAAACATAATATGATTTCCACTTGGTATCTGTAGTTTACCCGGAATCCTTCAGCTAGGATGCTAACATATGTTTTAAGAAATTAAGTAATGTAGCTACTCCTGAATCTGTAGTGATAATGCTTTTAGTAATCAGATAAGTACTTATAATGAGAATAAAGTATAATTTTCAGAAAAAGATAACATCACCTATAATATTTATTACAGGAAGAAAGCTCCATTTTTTGTTATCAGTGCTCTTCTTAACATAATTTCTTACTATATTTAAGAAGCTTCATGTAATCATTCAAAACCTCTTATCTTGCCGATTATATTCAGCAACCACAGCTAAATATTTCAATACCAAAGCTGAAAATCATAGTGACATATCATCATACACATAATAAATTATATTTAATGAATACTATAGGAGCCACATTTTGATTGGTTCCAAGTTTGTGATTTGCTCAGGCATAGCACATTGTTAATTTTTAAGAGGAGAGAAAATATGGTGATGATATGATTGCCAAGCGTATTGTTTTGTCTACACAAGAATAAAGTAATATTTTAGCCAGAATGAAGAGAGCATATACAGATAACAGTAAATGTTCTAAAAGCTGCAGTATATATCCCTGATTAAACATTTAGTGACAATATTTCATATGTATTTTACATGATTTTTATATTGAATAAAAGTTTCTGGCCAAAAATAGTTTATTTTTATGTTGAGAGCCACAACTACTGTGTTTTTAGCTCTGTGTGTATTTACAAAGCCTCATATCTTCAGCTTTCACTTGTTTGAGGAAGAGGCCTTCTAGTATGAGAGGTTATTTTTCAAGCTAACTAGAGAATCAGTACATAGAATTTAATTATTGTAGTACTTGGTCCACATATTTACTGAGCATGGGAGAGTTATAAGACCTGTAAAATTACTGTCAGCATAGGGGGCAAACACTGTAGAATACTTTGAAAATACTTTCGTCAGTTAGACAAAATCCATGTATTCTGATACTCTCCATTTATATTGTTTCCCACTCCCAGTGGGTGAAAGGGAACATATTTAAATTTAGCAACCTCCCCTTCTTAAAATTAAGCTTAATAAACATCTATTAAGTTATTAAGTACTGTGATCAAGTACTGTATTAAGCTGTTAGATGGAAATAAAGGCAAGCCCCTCTCTTGAACAGCCTACCATCAATGGTATTTGATTGGCCAAAAATTTCTTAAAAGTTTTCCTGTAAGATAACAGAAAAATCTGAGCAAACTTTTTGGCCAACCCAATATAAATGTAAGTAATTCCATACAATGGGAGGGGAGTTTGTGGGAGAATAGATACATGTGTGGGCTTCCCAGGTAGCTCAGTGGTAAAGAATATGCCTGCCAAGCACAAGACATGAGTTCAATCCCTGGGTTGGTCAGATCCCCTGGAGGAGGAAATGGCAACCCACTCTAATTTTCTCACCTAGGATATCCCATGGACAGAGGAGCCTGGTGTGCTACACCCCATGGAGTCGCAAAAGAGTTGGACATGACTTAGCGACTAAACAGCAATAACAGATACATATATATGTAGGGCTGAGTCCCTTTGCTGTCCACCGGAAACTGTCACAACATTGTTAATTGACTGTACTTCAAAACAAAGTAAAAGAGTTAAAAAAAAATTGTTTTAGTTGCTAAGTTGTATCCAACTCTTTTGCGACCCCTCTCCTCAGGCTCCTCTGTCCATGGGATTTCCCAGGCAAGATTGCTGGAGTGGGTTGCCATTCCCTTCTCCAGGGGATCTTCACAACCTAGAGATCAAACCCACATCTCCTGCCTTGGCAGGTAGGTTCTTTACTACTGAGCCACCTGGGATTTCCTTTAAAATAAAATAGGGAAAGGGAAAGATAGAAATATGCATAGGGTGCTGCAATGTCAACTGAGCTGAGTATTAGAATCTAGCCAAATGAAATAGCTGGTATCTGTCCATGTATGTGTGTCCACGCACACCCAAGAGTAATTGGGAGCATTACTGGGAGAAGACAGGGAACAACATGGTCAAAGACCTGAAGCATGCAGAATGCTACAGCTGCTGCTGGTGCATGCAGCGCATGAGGAGGAGGTTAGGAGATGAGGCCTGAGGTGGGGTCATGGGTCAGGTCGTGGAAGTCTTGAATGCCATGCTCACGATCTTGAAATTTGCTTTCACTGTTTATGTACTGCCATTATTCCTAAACAGATAAGCATTTTGCCAAACTTCACGTTGCAAAGATTGGAAGAAGACAAGTTATAATTTAGTTGGTTTGACCCTAGGGAAATGCTGTTCGTGGCTTGGATTCCATGTGTTTGATGCAGTTGTCCTTTTATAACTTCCATCAAACTTTGATACAAGCTCAGGGGTTTCAGTTTGCCCACTGCCCTCCTCAAACAGCGGGGCCAATGCCTGTGAGATTTTGAATCCTGCTAGGCTGGGCAGTATTTTAATGAAGAGACTTTGGAATCACAGGCCTTGAGGGAACAATAGAAATCAGCTCCATATGCAGGTGAAAGTAGTAATTTTTCTTGCTGTGTTTCTCTGTATGATGTATTCTATTTGTTGGGCTAACATTGTTTGTATGTTTTGGGCTAATGTTGTTTGTATGTTTGGAATTAGAATTTTAAACATGGCAATTATGTTAACTTTGTGAAATTTTCACAATAGATTTTTTTTTTAAAAAAAACCAATGTAACAAAGTTGCTTTTTTTTTTTCTGGAAATTTTTGAGAAATTTAAGATCTTAACCTCACATTTTACATCTCTTACTTGGCATCTTGTCAGCCATGTTTATTGAACTATTTATTTACCCTCAGTAGAGCATTTCTGTATTTCTGTATATAATGAATTAGAGAAGGGAAATAATTGTGCAAATTCATGGGGAGAAATCTTTTTCTGTAAGTTAGCTTGATATGCAGGTAAAAGTGCTATTTTATCTTGTTACCATAATAATGTAGTGGAAAGAACAATGACTAGTTCCAGTGCTGTATACTTTATATGAGTTACCTCAACTTTGTGAGACTAGTTCTCTCATCTGTTAAGTAAGATGGTTGAGTTAGGTTACTGTTAAAGCTTTTTATTACTGACATTTTGTTGTCCTCTACCTCAGTTCCCCAGTTTACTTTGTTTATAGAGGTTGCCTGTCAGCATCCTTAAGTCATAGAATTGATAAGAACCTTGGGCAATTGTGTAGTTCAGCCACCTTACAGAAAAATGGAAATTTGCTCTTCCCCTCTACCTAGAATGTTTTAGTTGCACCTTTTCAAGCTGGCATCCTCTGAATCAAGCTAATTGTAACATCTATTACCCCTTTTGTTGCCAGCATTAATTCCATTGATCTGATAATGGATAGAGAATCCCTTCTTTCTCACCATTCTACGCACATTCTTATAGTTGGAAGCTTGGCTGTAAACGACAACCTGCCTACCTAGAAAAGGATCTTTCTTTGGTCAAGAGTGTACTCCTTTCCTATGGCTTATCCATTTCTGCATCAGTACTGTTTAAATATTTATTGAATTACTGAATATTATGGGTGGTAGAAATGGTTAATGCTCATATATATGAGTAGAATGCACTGACTATTCAGTAATAGTGTAGATAGTCAGCAAATAATAAGAGACACTGGAATATTTTTACAGTGATCTGTAACTGTATATAGTTATAGAGAATATAATTTATAGATATATTTATTTAAAAAGTGGTGTCTAATGATTTTTGCTTTATAAACCACTCAGTGGAACTTGAAATATTATTTAAATTTTATATCTGTCCATTTCTGTAACTGAAAAGGAGAAAATTTCTTTTAAGTACCTAGCAAATTATTTTTAGATTTAACTAAGACAAGAGATTAGTAGTATTTCTTTTACCGGAATCCTCTACTCCTGATTTTCTAGGTATAAATATAATTGTATGGTTTCTAATTCTGATGTCCTACTTAATTTTAAAAGCTAAGCAATGTAAATTTGGTTTAATTCTTATCTAGTTTATGTCTATATTATTTACAGGCTATTCTGTTAGATAATTTGTGATGAGACCAATTTCTGTCTTGAAAAATATGTGTATGTTCCTAATTTCTAACTAATGGGAAAGCAAATGATATTTTTACTGTCAGCTTCCATCAAGTTAGACCTCTCTGAAGACCTTAATAAATTTTATTTTCATGGGAATTTTGCTAATGGGTATATGCAACATTATCTAGATACTCACAGACAGGAGTACAAGTCAAAAATAAAGGAAATAGGTGAACAAATACATTTTCCTTCTCTTTTCAGAAATGGGCAGAATGTCAGTCTTTGCACCTTCATTTTCACTTTGCAGTATTTTCAGATAGGGTGCGGAAAGTCTGTTTGGTGTTAATGCATGAGACCAGCTTAGACATCATAAGTCATGCATTTCCTAAATGGGCTTTTGGTTACATTCTTATATATATAAAGCAGAAGAAAGAGAGTTATTCTTCTAGTCTGTATATATTTAGTTAACAATATTAGTGACTTTAATGAGTCTTACTGGAACATTGAAGGCAGGCCACCCAGTTTTATTGCCTGTGTGCCAACTTACTAAATTATTTGGATTCATGTAATAAATACTTCCAGTTTCACGTGCCATGCAAAAAACATCTATGAACCTGAACATTTATGGAACACCTACCTACCCTAAATATCGGTGTTCCGAAGGGGTCAGTCCCAGGCTGCCCTCCCTGTTCATACTGCTTTCTTCTCCTGGGCAGTCTTATTCAGTTTTAAATAGCAATATATCAGTAACTCCCAAGTGTATATCTTTTAGCTAATTTCTTTTTCTGGCTTCCCAGGCTTATTTCACATATTTTTGGGGAAATATCACAGACATATCAAACTAACTGTGTCTGAAACTGCACTTTTGAGTCTCGCTTCCTTCAAATCTTCTCCTCTATAGAGTTTCTGATCTCAGTTGCATCCATCAGTTTCTCTTGCTGGAAACTTGAGAGTCGTTCTGACTCCCCTATTCCTTCACCTCCTTCCCCAACCCAGATCTGTTACTGAACGCTATCTCTTCTACCTCCAAACCGTTTTTTTTTTTTTTCCCACTTTTCTCTATCACTGCTGCTGTCACTATCTTTGCCTGCTGTTGCTGCTGCTGCTAAGTCGCTTCAGTCGTGTCCAACTCTGTGCGACCCCATAGACGGCAGCCCACTAGGCTCCTCTGTCCCTGGGATTCTCCAGGCAAGCATACTGGAGTGGGTTGCCATTGACTTCCCTGGCGGTTCAGATGGTAAAGCGTCTGCCTACAGTGCAGGAGACCTGGGTTCGATCCCTGGGTCAGGAAGATCTCCTGGAGAAGGGAATGGCAACCCACTCCAGTATTCTTGCCCACCCCCCCCAAAAAAGGGGGCTCCAAGAAATATCTTTGCCTAGAAGAATGCAACGTACCCTCCTAACTGATTCTCCACATCTAGCTTGTCCAGCTCTAATCCATTTACAAATAAAAGCTGAAGTGAGTTGCTAATATGTAAATACAGTTACATCATTCTTAAAATTCTCCAATGACTTTCCATTGCTCTTAGACTAAAGATCTTCTCTTCTTTCCCTTCCAGAAGAGATGATGGGGCCTGTATTAGTTTGCTAGGGCTGCCATAACAGCACCATAGACTGGGTGGCTTATAATAACAGAAGTTTATTTCCCTACAGGTCTGGAGGCTAGAATTTTGAGATCGAAGTGTCCTCAAGATTAATTTCTTCTAAGGCCTCACTCTTTGGCTTATGGACGGCCAGCTTCCTGCATCGTCTTCATAGAGTCATTCCTTTCTGTGTCTGTATCCTCATCTCTTCTTATAAGGACAGGAGTCATGTTGGATTAGGACCCACCCACAGGGGTTTATCTTTTTATTGTTGACTTATAGGATTTCTTTATATATTCTGGGTATCATATTCATATTAGATAATGATTCATGAATATTTTCTCCTATTCCATGGGATAGAATCTTCTCTTAAATCTTCAATGTTATCATCCCTCTGAGATCCTTTTTGACCACCTAACCTTGAATCTCCACCTGCCTACCCCCAAACACACATTACTTCTTGCTTTTTCTTCCTAGCACTTACCATCAACAAACATTTCTTTATGTATGTTGTAAATTATGGTGATAGTTTTATTATTGTTATTGTTATTGTTTTTATTACATTTCTTGTTTATTGTCTGCTTTCTTTAACTAGAATGTGAGGGATTTTGATTTCTATTGCTCCTTGCTATTTATGTAGTACCTAGAACAGGCTTTTTATGCCTTTAATAAAATCTTATTAAATAAAAATGCATGAATTTAACACATAACAGTGCCGTCTTTTTTTAAATTGGTAAAATATAGCACACATGCAGAAAAATAGCACAGTAATTTGTCAAAAAAAGGAGACACCCTTATATCCAACACCAAGATCAAGAAATAAATTCAATAATTTATAATAATAATAATCAGAAGAAATGAGAAGCCTCTCCTATGCTTTCTCCCAGTTACTGCCTCCTCTTTCGAGTTACCCAGAGGTGATCAATGTTGTGATACTTCAATAATATTTTTGTTGCTTCATTACAGTTTACCACCGAAGTGTCTCTAAAACCTTTTCTGTTGTTTTTTTAGAATCTTCTTATGCATGAAATTAGTCACACATGTTCTTCTGTGCCCACTCCTAATGTTCAACATTGTTTTGACAGAGTCATGCATGATACTGTACTTGGCTGTAGTTTGTTGTCCTGTCCAAATAACATTCCATTATATTCCTCTGCTACAATTTACTTATATATTCTTCTGTTGAAACAGATTTTTACTACTTCCAGTTTTGGTTCTTTTGAATCATAATGCTATCACTATTCTTGCATCTATCTCATGGTGCCCAAATGTATATATTTCTATTGAGCTTAATATTAATATTTAGGACTGAATTTCTGGGTCATAGGACGTATATAAATATTCAGCTTTAGTAAATAATTCCAGACAAATTTGCAAGATAGTTATACATAATTTTATCCCTTTCAATATATATTTTCATGTTTTTCTCTGTTTGGATATCCTCTTCTGGCAAGTGCCTATTCAAGACTTCTTGTCGCTCTTTTTTTTTTTCTTAAATCAGATCAAGCCTGTCAGTCCAGACTGCCCATGAGTAGCCTTTCAGCTAGGGGAACTGCCAGGAAACCTCCCAAGAAAAAGGCTGTTCCTAATTATCTGCCCCTCACCCCCAGTCCTTGCATTCCATCACTGGCCAGGCTTTCAGATCATTCACACTGGCTAAATCAAATTTGGTCTCTAAGGGTCTCTTGATGATTTGCTTCTTCTCTCCAGCCAAATGCTATCACCCATGTGACTTTTAAAAAAAAATTGAGATGTAATTTCATAACATAGTATCAGTTTTGGGTGTACAACATAATGATTTGAATGTTCTGTACATTTTCTGAAGAGTAAACAATGAAATTTAAGAGTTGATTCTCATTTGATAAGCAAATTTGTGACTTTCTGGTTATATTCTCAAGGAAAGCTCAAGTGTGTGTTTTCTTCTTAAAAATGATATAATCCCAGGAAAGATTTTGATCAGGTGTACTCATAATATTTGTGGGACCTGAAGGAAGAGTAAAAAGGGAGGCCATCGTTCATTATAAACTTTAAGTCATAGATAAAGCTACCAAGCTGTTAAATGAAACAGTTTGATCTATACTTTTTTTCTCAGTGAAGTACTTCTATAATGTCCTGAAAGGTCAGATTTGCATTTAATATTCTTGGACTCTGTGGGGTTCCATGTTAGATAGAACATGACATAGTGGGAAATTGGACCCTGGCCAGCCCCACCCACCTTTCCTTTTTACCCTACACACCTCATCTCCATCCTTATTTCTCTAAAACTTGTAACCAGTGCCCCTGGCTACCCCTTTGGTAAACACAGATTCTCAAAATCTAGGCTAATGCTCCCTACACATAGACATGAAACAAAATCATTCCCTCACTTTTTCATATTCTCATGGTCTTCTCTAAGTCATTATGTGTCAAATGGGAAATGATCATGGTAATAGCTACCAGTAATTATGCCAAACACAGGGAGTTTTATATCAAGGTATCAGTTCTTTTCCTTCTTGGGGCTATTTCAGTAAGGCAAGACGCTCAATTTAGTTGACCTTTGAACAATACAGGTTTGAACTGTGCAGATGAAAAAAATCCACATGTAATCCACTTACATGTGGATTTTTTTCAATAATTACTATGGCACTACATCATCTGCAGTTGTTTGAACCTAAGATTGGGAGCCACAGATCTGGAGGGGCAGTCGTGGGACTTCAACCACAAAGTTTGGTATACACAGCAAGTCCTGGATCCAGTCTCCCAAGGGTACCTAGAGTCTACTGTTATGGATGGATGGATGTGTATAAAAATAAACATCTCTCTCTATGTACAGACACTCATGTGCACACACACACATTGTTTTAGCTATTGTTGTTTTAAGAAGTATTTTTTTTTAAGTTACCTTCCTTTCCTAAGCGTAACATAACTAGAAAATACTACCTTGAAAGATGGCAAAGCAAAATAGAGGAAACAAGAGCATAGCTTGGCTGCTACCTCTAAGTTACAGCAAATCAGTTGTTGACACGCTGATTCAGTCTTCATTCTCTCCTAACTTTTGGCTGTGGGGGTAAAGAAATGAACTCGCGTCGCTTTCCCCTAGGGTAAACCTTGGCTTATCATCTCTCTTTAACTGCCGGAGGAAATATGGCATCACTGGATAATGCTGATTCAGCCTTTGGAGGTTTCATGTTATGTGCCAATTAATCAACTGATTTTTTCTAATGTGATTGAAAAATTCATAGTTTTTAAAAAATCATTTGTAAAGGATACAGCTTTAAAGCCAGTATGCGTCTTCATTCATTTTAAAACTTAAGTACTTATGTGAGTGTGTAAGAGAAACCAAAGAAAGGAATTTGAGCCTGTGTGCTTGGGCTACATCTAAAGGGAAGTGCCGTTTCTGAGCAGAGCCCCACTGACTCTCCTGAAGTTAGCTAGGGAAGACCTGGTTTGAAAAATGTTGGTTTTCTAAATAGAAATGGAAATCATTAAAACAAGTAAAACCAAAAAGCAGTGAACCTAGGAACTTGGAATTAATATAATGTTGGCCATGACTGTAGGCAGTTAAGCACATGAATCAATGTTTGTTGGCAAGTTTTCCACTTCTTCAGTTCATGGTGCCTGTTCCATCACATGAGCATGACAGTGTGGTCGGAGCAGGTAACACATTCCTGATGTTCTCTCCTTGTTAATTTTCACTTCCCAAAGGTACCCTGAGTAAAATAAACATGTTGGAATACTTTTCAGAAACTAGTTTGTTTCCTCAGTTTACAAAATCAACCCCAGGCAGATTGAGGTGGGTTGGGTTAAATGTTGCACTCTACTCCACCATCCTGTGTACATACATAATATCACTCAGTATCTGTAGCATCCTTAAAGAGTTCTCTATTGCATGTGAGGGGAAAGGAACGAGCATGTTTAAGTCCCAGCTTTGAAGCTGTTATGTTAATTGTTAACTTTTGCTGAGTCTGTGCATTTAAGAAGGTAACCATCTCAGCAGGTTAAGATCATAACAGTTAGTTAATGCTTGGAGGCAGCAGCTGTGCTGGTGTGCAGCATTAATGGCTGGATGAGTTCAATCAGATATGCTGCCGCCAGTGTCTTTGTGTAATGGTATTTACCAGATTTGAAATGGACTGCTGAGAAAGATGAAATACAATCTCATGTATTATCTCTGTCTTGAAAAAAATAGATAATGAAAGTGTTCCCTTGTTGGCCTGTATTTTGTTAACCTTTGTGGAATCAACTTAAAGAACAGATACCCCTGTAGAGTTGAAACCTTTTGTTGCAGTGGAGTGTTATTAAATGTATTTTTTGAGTCCTTGGAACAGTGGGGTTGAGTAGACCAGGTAAGTTTTTTTTTTTTTTTCCTTTTTTAAACCACTCAGAGAATAATATGGCATATTCTGAGGCTAGCTGGAGAGAACAGAAATGCAGTGTAAACTGTACAAAACTAATTTTTTTTCTTTCTTTCTCCCTTCCTTTCTTTTCTTTACAGAGCCTGCAGAAAGTTCTTGTGGAATTCAGTCACAAGGAATTGTTTGATTTCTATAACAAGGTATGTATTTTTTTCAATAATTTCCTATATGGGGGTTTTTCACAATGTTTCCTCCATTTCATGAATTCTTATTTTTAAGTGCCCTATTATGGAGCTGAGTTCCTTAAACTTCCCTTGAATACCTTATGTTTCACAGTAGGAAGCATTGCTGAGATGAAGAGGATCTGACAGACTAAATCAGGAAGAAAATGGATATGGTTTTAATTAAAGCAATAGGATTGTTGTTTTAATGTAAAGCATCAAGTAATAAACTGTGTATTATCTAGCCACACTGGCCCTTAGATAATGTTAAATATTTTAATTTCTTGGCCCAAGGGAAAAGGAACATACCAAGCCTGTGAAGATTTATCTTTGAGGATATTTCGTGTTTCTTTTTAAATGCTGATTTTTGTAACCCAGGAATATGCACTGTTCCCTCTACCACCCTCCCCCCACCCCTTACAAATCTTATGTAGTGATCATTTAAAATAAAACAGCTAGGTACGTTTTAAACAATAGTATTTAGAAATCCTTCTTTACAGGTTTGAAAATAGCAAGCTGGAATTCTAATAGCTTCACATAAAAAGAAAAATTTTCTAAGTGGTATATTTATTGCTCTGTGAGTGGATTTAAAATGCAAAGCTACCAGTTGCATTCTTTTTCTTCGTTTGTGTGTTTCTAAACACTTCATATGAATTTCTCTCCCTTCACCAACTCTCTCTCTCTCTTTTTTGTCTCTGTAAACAGCTAGAGACCATACAAGCGCAGCTGGACTCCCTTACATGATGTTCCTGAAGACTGGTTTCTCTATCACGCTTCTGCCACCTCCTTATTTTGCTTTGAAGATTAACTGCCAGGTTGTGTTTTCTGAAAGATTCAGTCGCTTTCTCCTTGTAAATTATATGGCTTATTGCTTCTTAGACAAATAACAGCTGAGGAAGATCATTGTTCTGAGTACCGATGTTCTAATATACATTCTCTAGTTCTGTGTGCCAAAAGCAAGCAGTTGTTTAAGAACGTTGTTTTAAAGGAAACAAAAGTGGCTGTCATGTGGTTTTTACTGCTTATTTTTGCTTTATTGCCTGACCTGTTTATTTTTTACATACTTGATGATACTGGTGTATTAAGGAGGATCTGTGGATACAATATAATGTGTACCTGAGAACACAGAATGTCATTAATTACATTAATAAACATAAGACAGTAGCCACGTTCAATTAAATACATTATGGCCTTTTTTTCCTTTAATATAATGAGTATATTTTGAAATTTTAAAGAAAGCTAGTACTAGTTTATGAGTCAACTCTAATGAGCATCTCTGCATGCTTTAATTTTTTTCTCTGAGTTTAATAATTTAATAACAGTTTACATTTTTGTGTGCTTTTCTTTGTACTGCAAATTAATAGTAATTCATTTCATAGCATGGGAGATAGATTCAGATCATGAATAAAAATAATTGTAATAAGTGCTAAATGAATATCCTTAAATTTTTAAAACATTTTTATATTCTCTTTCTGTAAATATGTTAATTAATTTCAATCAATGAGATTTTAATGTCTTAGAATTAGTTGAACTAAAGTGCACAGTATTTTATGCTATGGCTATATATACTTATGAGTATAGTTGCCTGCAGAAAATAATCACTTGAAGTTTTTATGAATGAAAAGTCTGTACTGTATTTTTTTTCTAGGGAGACAGACAGACAGCAAGGGAGGGAGGAAAGAAGGAAAACAGGAGAGGAGGAGAAAATGAGAGAAAGTGAGGACAACAGAGAGATTCAAATAAGACTTCACATGAAAGAATTTGATTCCAGAAATATCCTGTGGTTAAACAGAACCATTGGATTTAAATCACAGTCCTTATATGAGGTATCTGAGTAATACAAATGTTAAATGTCTCCCAAATAAATGTTCAGTATATGGAATTTATGCCCTTATTTATTTACATGTGTGTTTGTATGTTGTTGCTTAGAAGGATTAGGTGTTTGGATTATTTCAGAATGTAAATATTATAGTGGCTATCCATAGTTGATTGATTTGAAAAGTTGTTAAACTCAAACTTCCACTGATAGCATATCTAGAAGACACTTTTATAATGTAATAGGGTTTGTTTATATATATAGCTTGCAGGACCTATCTTATATTTTTATGCACTGTTCTGCTGGTCCCCAGAGGAGCATACCTGACTGCTGTAAACATTTTGGTAAATATTCTTTCAGACTTCTTCTTATGTACAAATAGACATCCATCATTTCAAGCTGAATTTGTTAGGCCTTCCTGACAGTGACCATATGAATAGGTAGACGTTTTCACTGGTATGATGCCGACTTAATTCCCAGTGTAGGTATCTAAGTGAAATGTGACACTTCATAATGAAATTTCCTATTGTAGCTTAAAATAGTGGTAAATAGTTTTCTCTCCATTAGTTTAGTTCAGGAAAGTGTGACCAAAGGCATTGAAGGAAGGATGGGTAATTGGAGGTCTAATTCTAGCTGCTGCTGCTGCTGCTAAGTCACTTCAGTCGTGTCCGACTCTGTGCGACCCCATAGACGGCAGTCCACCAGGCTCCCCCATCCCTGGGATTCTGCAGGCAAGAACACTGGAGTGGGGTTGCCATTTCCTCCTCCAATGCATGAAAGTGAAAAGTGAAAGTGAAGTCTGTCAGTCGTGTCTGACTCTTAGCAACCCCATGGACTGCAGCCTACCAGGCTCCTCCGTCTATGAGATTTTCCAGGCAAGAGTACTGGAGTGGGGTGCCATTGCCTTCGGCTAATTCCAGCTAAGAGCATAATTATTCTTGAAGCATATTTAATTGCAGATAATTTTACTTCTTAAGCCACTACCATTGTTATGATACACAAGTAAAAAAGAAGGTATCATTCCCAAAGATTATTGTGTGTTATTTTTTCACAGAAATAAGGTGGGTGGAGTGATAAATGGAAACTGAAACCTTCTTTTTTAGCAGATAAACATGTTTTATGTGAATGCTTGTCATGAGGATTGAATAAAAATATAATTACTTGTTAGAAAGAAGTATTGCAAATAATATTTGCAATTCTTTGATTAGAAAATCTGGTTTTTTAAATTGGGAAACACCAAAAAAATCATAAAGGAGTAACCTAAAGTTATATACTCTCATTTTTCAGAAAGGGCCATTAATGACATTTTAGTAGATTTTATTGAAGGTTATTTTTTTTTTTTCCTATTCACATATCTTTCTCTACTATCATTAAGTAGTCCTTCATTTGAATGGAAAATTATTATTTAATTATCCAATCTACCAGAGTTGGTCATTTAGATGATTTTCAATTTAAAAAAATACTAAAGAACTCACTGGTGAAGATCATTATAAATAAACTGTAGACCACATTTTTTCATTATTTTATTATTAATACAGATTCCTAGAAATGGGATTATTATGCCAAAAGTATGAAGATTTACTTTTTATTTTTACTTTTAATGGAATTTTATTGTAAATATAAAATTGCCTATTTTTTTTAAATGTGTAAAAAAAGGTCTCTCCCCAGGAGTACCCACCTAACTCATTGAAAACATTTGGTTTTTATCATTTCAGATGTCTCATGTAAATGTAAGCACACACATCCCTCTTTGTGTTTGTTTTTTTAATTTATATTTATTTTAAGGCCATTTTTGCATACTGATAAATTACTTCCCCAAAGGTTCATATTGTACACATACGCTGCGTATTGTGCAGTATATATGTCAGTGCAATTCTGTCAGTTCAGTTCACTCTCCCCTTCCCCCTTGTGTCCACATGTCTGTTCTCTATGTCTGTGTCTCTAGTCCTGCTCTGCAAATAGGTTCATCTGTGCCATTTTTCTAGATTCCATATACATGCATTAATATATGGCATATATATTTCTCTTTCTGACTCATTTCACTTTGTATGACTCTCTGGCTCCATCTATATCACTACAAACATTAACCATGTTAACTTACACTACCTCCCTGCATTAAACCTTCAAAGACTTCACATTAAACTTCAAGTAACATTTAAGTGTTTAGAACCTCAGGACAGACTAAGACTCATATACTAGTTTTATTGCCTTTTATGTTACTTAATTTGCTCAAGCTCAGTTTCCTAATCTTTGTGATGGGAATAATAATAATCTAAATTACATGGAATTATTATGATGATTAAATGAGATATTTCAAATTAAACATTTAGCATAATTCCTGATTTACAATAATCACATAAGTGTTAGCTGTCACTTTCATAATCACTAAGAAAATGACTAGGCTTTCTGTTGAAATTATTCCATGTAAAGTGTGAATTAAAGTAAACCTGGAGAAAGCTTGCTATGAAACCCCTTCTGAATTTAATTAGTGTTCTAATAACAACTCTATCTTATGATAACTAGATTCAAGCATAATGCCCATCTGTCCCATTCTTAATTTTTTTTTATTAACAAGGTGATAGGTGTGTTATGGGATAGTGCCATCTTTCTACATAGCTCTCCTAGCTCTGAGGATTCTTCCTCTCTAACTCTGTTCAATGAATTCTTACCTCTTCTTACCTTAAACAATGACTTCTACACCTTATTTATTATACCAGGTGTCTGTAAACTATGCCTTGTGGGCCTAATCCAGCCCACCACTTGTTTTTATAAAGTTTTATTGGAACACAGCTTTGGTGGACAAACTCTGAGTCATCCCTGTCTTTTGATATTTATACCTAGGTCTGATCCTGTCCCCTTGAGTGTGGGCAGCACCTATTAACCTGCTTCTAGCCAATAAAATATGACAAAGGTAATGGGATGTCACTCCTGTGACTGTTATGTTACATAAAATTCTTTCATGATACCAAACTCATTTAGAGACTTTCTCCCTTCCTGACTTTGAAGAAACCGGCTTCCATATTGTAAGAGGGGCTCTGGACAGAACCGCACGGCAAGGAACTACAGGTGACCTCTAGGTGCTGAGGGCAGCCAGCAGCCACCAGGAAGCTGAGGCCCTAAGCCCTCAGTCTTGCAGCCACAAGGAAATAAATCCTCCAACAACCAGAATGGGTTGGAAGTAGATTCTTTCCCAGTCAAGCCTCCAGATGAGAGGATACTCCAGTTGACTGTGATTGCAGCCTTGTGAGAGCCCAGATGAAGGACCCTGACTCTGATCCTGATCCATGGTAATTGTGAGATAATAAATGCATGTAGATTTAAACTTGTAATGTTATAGTAATTTGTTATGTTGTAACAGATGACTAAAACTAGTCATGTTCTTTCACTTACATATAGTCATACAGTCCATGGCCATTTTTGCAATACAACAGTAGAGTTAAGTAGTTGTAGCAGAGAGCATGTACCCAGGAAGCCTATAATATTTACTTGTTGTTTAGCTGCTAAGTTGTGTCTGACTCTTTTTGCGACCCCATAAACTACAGCCTACCAGCCTCCTCTGCCCATGGAGTTTCCCAGGCAAGAATACTGGAGTCAGTTGCCATTTCCTTGTCCAAAGGATCTTCCCGACCCAGGGATCGAACCCATGTCTCCTGCTTGGCAGGTGGATTCTTTACGACTGAACCACCTGGGAAGCCCATAATATTTATTACCTGGCTCTTTACATGAAACAGCTACAGACTGATTTCTTATATACCACACATCTTTAAGGCATCCCTAGAGGAATATTGCAGTTGGTAGGTACATACATTTGTAAGACAGATATAGTATGTATTTCTGTAGCATCACTTTTGATTTTTGCCAGCCACTTGGCCATCCAGTTAGACTCTGTGTTTTTTCATGCTCTGTATCTCCTGCAGCCATATGACTAGGTCACACCAATGAAAAGTGAGTGGAAATTGTATTCATCTTCACTTCTCTTTGCCCTTTCTAAAACATAGATTTGATGGGAGAAGGGAGTGGCAACACACTCCAGTATTCTTGCCTGGAGAATTCCATGGACCAAAAAGCCTGACAGGCTACAGTCCATAGGGTCACAAAGAGTTGGACATGACTGAGTGACTGTCACACACACGGTTTTAACTGAGAAGATAAGGATGATGAGCAACAAGATGGAAGGAGGCTGGTCCCCAAATGTGCTTATGGGGCAGTACTGCTGATATGCCCTTGACAAGCTTTTGCCTCCAGACCCTTACATGAGAGATAAGTATTTTGTTTAACAACTCTGTTTGGTGTCTTTTTAGTACAGCATCTTAGCTGGTAGCTTAAATGGGGGTGCCATGATTTTAATTAGCCAGTAATTTAGAGCATGTATATTTTTAAAGAGAGATGAATATTTTACAGCATATAATTGGAAATGCTCTTCCCAGGTGGCATAGTGGTAAAGAATCTGCCTGCCAATGCAGGAAACACAGGAGACAGTGGGTCCAGTCCCTGGGTCGGGAAGATCCCCTGGAGAAGGAAATGGCAACCCACTCCAGTACTCTTGCCTGGGAATACTGGCAAGGGAAATCCCATGGACAGAGAAGCCTGGTGGACTATAGTCCATGGGGTCACAAAAGAGTCAGACACAGCTTAGCAACTAAACAACAACAATCTAGTAGGAAGTACATATAAAAGTTAAAGAGAAAATGGGAAATTTCCAAAAAACTTTGTGCTCGCAGCCTGCAACTTCAGACTAAGCTCTTAGGACTACTGGAGGATATATGAACCCCTCCCTTGGAAAGTTTAAGAAACCATAGGTATATGTTATAAATTTCCCCCGACATTTTACATAATCCGTTTTCCACTGTTGAAGAAGAGGGCCAGGACAGTTCTGACTTGTTTAGGTTCATTAGTCAGAAACTGCTCAGGAATTAAAGTTTCAAATGAGTCAATTTTGCTTCCCTAAAACTTTGATTTTTGTCATCATTATGCAAATAGTTCTACTCAATACACCAGCCTCATTTAATGCTAATATTAGGAGCACATTAATTTGAGGGACTTTATAGTAAAGCTTAATGGCATTTATAATTTTAGAGAATTTCAAGGATTTTATCATTGCTTCCTTCCCTCTCCCTCCCAGCTACCCCTGTCAAACATACTCTAGAATCTTATCAAAGGTCTTTTGCTTTTGTCTGAAGTATAATAAGGTTGTACTAGCTGACTCAAGACCTGTGATCCAAATCCGAGTGCTGAGAGTTCTCATTGCTTGCTTTCTTTGTTTTATTTGAAATAGAAAGTTATTAGTTTTCATTTCAAAAGAAGTGTCTGCAAAGACAAGAAAGTTGAAGCAGGTCCAGGCTGTGTATCTGTAAGGAAGAGGATGTTACAGGATTAGAGAAACGGTTTTAATCTCCAAAGCTGGAAAAATAATGAATAGATAATAATGTTCCCTTAGTAAAACTAGAGTTCAGTCATTTTTAGCGTCTTTTAATGAGTATGAGAATCTCATTCTATAAATGACTTGGGTTTTAATAAATTTTTCTTCAAAGGAATCTGGGTAAAGGAAAGAAGGGGAAAGCATTTAACAGTAAATTTAATAGTTGAATTTATTTCTGAAGTTTTGAAGAATACAACACATCCTTCCTGAATTGTTTAAGGAAAAGTCAATAATAAGGTTTTTCTCATCTTTAATTAATATAGATTTGCTGGGAAGTGTGGAGCTCAGTGATATCTCAAGGTTGTTTCCCCTGTCTCTCTGCTTCTAGAATAACCAGATTTTCTTTGTGCTGTTTCTAGTCCACGGTTCAGATTCTTCCTACAGGTCCAACCAGGCAACCTACAAACAAAGCCAGAAGCTGTCCCCAGAAGCAGGCTGCTGTAGCACTTCAACTTTGGAAGGTTCAGCGTTTCTCCTCGTTCAGGAATGCTGTTATATGCTCTGGCAGCAGAGCGCAGTAATTTTCCAAATGATCAGACAGAGTAGTGACTCATGCATCCCAGACCATGTGCTCTGCTTTGTACTCCAGCCTCTATTATGTGCTGGTGTAAGTAGCCCTGTGAACACCAGGGTATTGAAGACATATTGGCTGAACGAACCAGTGGGGCGCACTAATAGTTTTTCTCCCTCTGCCTCTCTTGTTTGCACTGCGCTATCTGAATTCTTAAAAACAAACAAAACCATCATAAACCTCAGATTTACGCAACTAGGTTTCAAATGGCCTTAGCCAAATATATTGATAATCTGCTTGGGGAGTAACCACTTCTCTTCTGGGGAGGGTTACCTAAAGTCACTGATCCTTTCCTTCACCACACAGGAAATATACATGAAGAGAATAAAAGCCTGATAACCTGCTAGAGACCCAGATTTCTCCTGTCCAGAATGCTGGAGCAAGTTTTCCCGCTGCTGGGAGGAGGTTTGTGGTGGTCATGAGGTTGACTTAGACGTGCTTCTGCTACTGTTGCTACAGAGTCTGAAAAACAGTTATGTTCCTATGAAATTCAGAGGTGATTTATGCGACAGGGTCAAATGGTGCACTCCAGAGAGACATCAGCAACATTCTGACATTGAGATGTTTGTTAAGTATGTATAGATTTTGTGAGCTTATTACCCAGATTTCAGTTTCCTATTGAAAAAGTTGTCTTGATTAAAGATAGATATGAACACCCTGTTTACAAAGAAGCTTTCCCCACTAATGTGGGCAGTTCAGTGACAAAGTTTTAGAAAGACATCTCCCCTTTTACAACACAGATTGTCCAGCTTGTATATTTGTGATCACTTAGAACAGAAGTCTGAAAAAGTTCACATAGATAATGCAGAAGGCAAGCAAGTTGCAGAGAACCATGTAGAAAGCTGTTTAGTAACACTTCCGTTAAAATTTTCCCTTTGTTTCCAAGACTGTGTGTTTAGATGTAGAATCCCAGTGTGAGGGGGATCAGTTTCTTCTTGAAAGAGTCATGATTTATAACATCTGATTTTTCTACCTCATGGCAGAAAGGACTCTCTGTGTCAGAGTGTCGGCGTTCCTTACTGCAGAGTATGTCCCGTACTTGTGTGACCTGAAAGAACTAGAATAGTGATAAATCATCAGCCGGTTGGGTGCACCCACTTTCTGGACTTGAAAATTACCCAACACAGGCAGGCCCTACTCAGCAGGCTTGAGGGCCTCTGGGACTGGCCCCCTCTGTCAGATGTGCTGTTAACTTCCCTTGTATGTTTGCAATGCAGGAGGCTCAGGAGATGTAGGTCCAGTCCCTGGGTCGGGAAGATCCCCTGGAGGAGGGCATGGCAACCCACTGCAGTATTCTTGCCTGGAGAATCCCATGGACAGAAGAGCCTGGCAGGCTAAAGTCCATGGGGGTCACAAAAGAGTTGGACACGACTGAATGACTGAGCGCATGTTTGGGTCAGCGGTCTTATAAAGTTCTGGACTGACTCAGATGTATTATTGGTAGGTGCCCTGAGCTGGTGGGTCTGCAGGGTGTGACCACCGTCCGTAGGGTTATTCCTCCAGGCGCTCAGTGAGAAATTGCTCACATGTTCTGATTTTATAGTGCTATGGTTCTTCTCTACTGGCTTCTGGGAACCTCTCCTCCTGTCTCAGTTTCCTGGATTATTTTCCTTGAGGTAATGCCATTTCCATAAATGCATTTTACTTTTGGATCCCTTTTCTTTGGGCTTTACATTCAGTTAAATTTGTAATCATTGTAGTCTCAAAAACATTTTTATTATTTCTTATATTTAGCTTTGTAGTCTATGCTGGGGGATCTAGGGTTACAAAAGTATCTACTTGAAAAGGTGGGACCTCAAAAAGTCAAGTTTTCTTTCCATAGAATCATATTTTTGAGAAGTAAAAAATCCTCCTATAATTAAATGATTATTCCTTATTTCATCACCTTTCTAAGACTGAATTACATGTATTTTAGGCTTTCCTAAAGAAGCCACCTCTATTTCATAAGCTTCTCTGTATAGGTTTTCAAACAGAACATGTTTGTGGGTAGAGGGTGAATGTTTTATAGGGAAAGGAATGTTTCTCTACCTACTTTGCTATTGTCTCCTTTTCTAGCTTCCGCACAGCTTTTAAGAGTGAAGGATTTGCCATTCTGTTTGGTCAACTGTAAAATCCTGGGTGATGTTTACGGAGCCCATGTTTGTGCAGTGGTAGTCCTCTCTTGCACTTCCTGCTTTCACTCTGGGTTGGACTTGCCGGCAGCACCTGGAGAAAGAAGGCCTAGCCTTTCCTTCTCTGCCACAACAAAGCATCATTGCTGTAGTTTTGTGCTGTATGGTGGCAGGGACTAGTGATCGTCCAGAATTTGAGCTGAACCTGAGGTGCTGGTGGGAGGTGGGGAGGGTTCTTAAGAGTGAACCATGTACTCTAACCCAGTCTGAACAAGCTCTGAAAGGTAATACTAAAGTGTCTGTCTGTTTCTCATTTGCTATCAGTCTTTCTGTGTGTGTGTGTGTGCCGTTAAATGCAATCACAATTTCTCCTCTGTCTCTTATAACTCTTCTTTGCAAATGTCTTATTTTTCAGCGGTAAACATGTAGAGAGCTATGGACCAAAATATGAAAGGCATCGTCCATACCTTAACTCTCAGGTAGGCGTTGAGTGAGAGAAGTCTTTAAAGTCAATAGCTGACTCCCTCTGAAGAAGACCAGCTTGACGTTCCTAATAAAATATCCATGTCTCTGAAAACAGGGGAGACATTGCTAAGTCAGTTTCAAAGGCCACAATAGAACAGTGAAACCAGTTCACTAGAGGATGGAAAGTGACCTCAACACTCACGACTTCCTCTGTGTTTCTAAAGACTTGAACCTCAGCCTCTCTCTGCAACTCCCTAGGAAGCTAAAGAGGTATGGAATGTACCTTTGATAGCCTGACGTGATTTTGTCTTTTGACCATTTGCTGAATTCGTGGAGGGAAGAAGAACAATCGAAAACTGGGTTCCTCTCTTTCCAGACTAAGCGATGACAAAGCAACACAGCTAAGTAGGAAACTGAGGAGAGGATACGATGAGATATTAATTGACTGATCAGGTTACCCTATGTGCTCCAGTAACAGATGTCCAAGCCACTTCAGAGCTACCTTTTCTTAATGTGTTTAGTTATCTCTGAGTGGGGTTGAGTCACATCATATGAAACCCACGGGATTTGCTTCAGGTGGGGGAATGACTGAATTAAAGACTTATTCCGTGTGTTAGTTTCACCCTGAAGTATTTAACCCATACCAGTGTGTGTCAAAAGCAGAGCAAACTGATTTTGCAACACCAAGTTGTTTCTGCCTCAGACAATTAACCGTTGATGTGCCCACATCTATGAAAGTGCTGACTGGGCTGAACATCATCCACAAAATGTCTTACAGGCAGAACAACAACAACAACAATTTCTAATTAGTGATGTTTAGTGTTAAAGAGCATGCAACATTTCAGTTCCTTTGTAGGGGACTCTGAAATGTCCCAGGATATGTCTCAGAATAATTTAACTTGCTTGCTTTTTCTGCCTCTTCAGGACTGCCATTGTGGGGGAGGAGAGGCAGATGGCAGGAAGTTGTCTCCCAGACCAGTCAGCAGGTCCTCCTCAGTTTTTGTCCCTTCCAGCTGTTCCCAGCTTGTTCCCAGCTTCCTCCCCACGTGAATCCGCAGCAGTCTTAGGATCGGGGGTGGGGGCCACAGACCACCAGGAGTGAACCCTTTATGCGGAGAGAGACTCTCCAGACCTCAGACAGCAGTGCCCATGGTGTCCAGACGGAGCTCTGGTCTGTGCTGTGAGGTTTCTGCTGCAAAAATGCAATAAATAAATGAGTAAATTAGCAGTTGCTATGCATATATGCCTAATTTCTTCATTTACTTATGTTTTTAAGGAAGTAATGGAGAAAGGAATGTGCAATGGCTTGGGTGCATGTGTGCATATGTGCTTTTAAAGATCTTATATTTAATGAAAAATGGCTTTTGGTGGCCCTATGATTATCATATTCAAATTGGATTCCGACAAGACCTTAGCTGGGCAACTCTGCCTATTTATTCATTCATTTATGTATTTAGTTATCTACCATCTGTTTAATAGGCCAGTAAGTGAGGTCTTTCTAGAAGCTCCTTGAGCTGATACTACCATAAAGGCATTGCCCCAGGACCTCACGAAGAGGCTGATCAGGGAGGGGGCAAAGAGGCTCTCCCTACTAACTGCTCTAGCAGCTTTCTGACAATAGGAAGAAAGATGGGGAAATATCAGTGGGGGCCACTCTGAGGAGCTGAGGTTGTTCCTTGCTTGGTCAGACACAGCTTTATCTTCAGCTTCGGCTCCTCACTTCATGTGATTGTCAGTCAGTAAGAAAAACGGTATAGTTCTGGTAGCTCCTTACTTTGTGCCAGTTCAAAGGAAACAAGACAGGGTCTCATCTCTTTGGCCTTGATACCAGGGGAATATCGCCCCTTGGTGGAACAACACATGAAATACTGAATACAGTTAACAGCCATGCCCAGTGGAAATGTGCAGCGCCTTACAGTTGACAAAGTCCTTCATACCCCTCATCTTATTTGATCCTCACAGTATTCTTATTTAGTCAGTTGGACGAGTAGTATTTCCATTTTATAGATGAATAAACTGAAGCTGAGACACCTAAGTCACTAGTCCAAGATTACACAAGTTGTGCTCAGAATTCTGACACCTGGTTTGGGGTTCTTTGGATACCGCTGTTTGCCTCTCACCACAAAATGTCCCCTTTAGTACCTGCTCTGCAATAATGGTTGGAATCCCTCTAAGTTCTTCTTTCCTGTGAGCACTGTGTTCAGCTTTCTCAATGAAGGGCACTAGAGGGACTGGCTGGGAAGAAAAGGCTTCTGCAGGTTCCACCAGTTGACCCGCTGCTCACCAGTATGGGTGTGAGGCGCTTTGGAGGTCTGTGCTCTGCCCCAGTCAGGGCTGCAGATCACACAATCCTTCAGCCACCTGCAGCCCTGGCCTCGCCTGGTGAACGCTGTCCTGTGGCTCTCCCAACAAAATGCTGCATCGCTAAGCTTCTGGCCCACAGCCTCACCTCTAGCGCCTCTGCACCTCACCTGTCTGCTGGCGATGACTCACCCAAGGCCCCCTGCCCCTTAAGTTTGCCCTCCCGACATTGCGTGTCCCAAGCCTCCTACAAACAATGGTGTTCATTCTCCAGCTGTACACATATGGTCACTGGCTGTAGCTTACTTCCCAGAGGGCAGCTTCCTGCTGTCCCAGTGGCTGTAGACAAGCTCTGGCCTACAACAAATTTCTCTTCCATCCAATGGACATCAGCCGCCTTCTCCAACCAGGTATGAACCCTAGCCTTGAGGTGGATGGGGGCCTCCCCTTCCAAGTTCATCCTTCCTTGAACTCTCCCTCCAGCCTGTTAGTTCAACTCAGTTCAGTCGCTCAGTCATGTGTCCAGCTCTTTGTGACCCTTTGGACTGCAGCACGCCAGGCTTCCCTGTCCATCACCGACCCCCAGAGTTTACTCAAACTCGTGTCCATTGAGTCGGTGATGCCATCCAACCATCTCATCCTCTGTTGTCCCCTTTTCCTCCTGCCTTCAATCTTTCCCAGAGTCAGGGTCTTTTCCAGTGAGTCAGTTCTTCTCATCAGGTGGCCAAAGTATTGGGGCTTCAGTTTCAACATCGGTCCTTTCAATGAATGTTCAGGACTGATTTCCTTTAGGATGGACTGGTTTGGTCTCCTTGCAGTCCCAGGGACTCTTAAGAGTCTTTTCCAACACCACAGTTCAAAAGCATCAATTCTTTGGTGTTCAGCTTTCTTTATGGTTCAACTTTCATATCCATACATGACTACTGGAAAAAACATAGCTTTGACTAGACAGACCTTTGTCGGTAAAGTAATGTCTCTGCTTTTTAATATGCTGTCTAGGTTGGTCATAGCTTTTCTTCCAAAGAGCAAGCATCTTTTAATTTCATGGCTGCAGTCACTACCTGCAGTGATTTTGGAGTCCAAGAAAATGAAGTCTGTCAGTGTTTCCATTTTTTCCCCATCTATTTGCCATGAAGTGATGGGACCGAATGCCATGATCTTCATTTTTTGAATGCTGAGTTTTGAGCCAGCTTTTTCACTTTCCTGTTTCACTTTCCTGTTTCACTTTCATCAAGAGGCTCTTTCATTCCTCTTTACTTTCACCATACGGGTGGTATCATCTGCATATCTGAGGTTATTGATATTTCTCCCTGCAGTCTTGATCCCAGCTTGTGCTTCATCCAGCCTGGCATTTCGCATGATGTACTCTGCATATAAGTTAAATAAACAAGGTGACAATATACAGTCTTAATATACTCCTTTCCCAACTTGGAAGCAGTCTGTTGTTCCATATCCAGTTCTAACTGTTGTTTGTTGACCTGAATACAGATTTCTCAAGAGGCAGGTCAGGTGGTCTAGTATTCCCATCTCTTGAAGAATTTTCCAGTTTGTTGTGATCCACACAATCAAAGACTTTAGTGTAGTCAATGAAGCAGAAGTAGATATTTTTTCTGGAATTCTCTTGCTTTTTCTATGATCCAGCAGATGCTGGCAATTTGATCTCTGGTTCCCCTGCCTTTTCTAAATCCTCAAACCTATGGTACCCTATAAAGTTCTCCGATGTCTTGGTGTTGGTTTAGTCATGAAGTCGTGTCTGACTTTTGGCGACACCATGGACTGTAGCCTGCCAGGCTCCTCTGTCTATGGGATTTCCCAGGCCAAAATACTGGAGTGGGTTGCCATTTCCTTCTCCATGGGATCTTCCCTACCCAGGGATCAAACCCTGGTCTCCTGCATTGGCAGGTGGGTTCTTTACTGACTGGGTCACCAGGGAAGCCCTCTCTTATATCTTAGAGTTACTGTTTTATTATAACTCGATAATTCTTTATGTTAAACTTTCCCGATTTAAATCATTATGTGGTTTCTCTCTGCTGATTGATATACTCACCAACTGTTGTTGTGGAGTCACAGACAAGGTCCAAGAAATAGTTTAAGTTTCTTTTGGGCCAGATCTTGTCATCTGTCTTCGATCACTATAAGCATGTACCTATTTTGATGCCTGACACATAGAAGATCCTGCATAAGGACCGATTAAGTAGCACATTTTAAGTTAATTTTAACATCCCTTTTTGATGGAAGTAATAGCAGTCCACTGAGAGAGCTAATTATATGCAGGAAGGAGTCAGGAATTTGTTTATGCATGTGATTATTCACTCGTTTGTTCAATAAACTTGATCAAATGTCATTTGGGAACAGCAGCATTCACTCCAAGGGCAGGTCAAAAAGCAGCATTGACCTTCAACTGGGAGGCCAAGTAAATGGCTGCTACTAGAGGGCAAGCTAAAGAACATTCTGGAAGATGAACAAAAGCAACATGGAAAGACCCAATACCAAGTGGTCTAACTACTTGTGAGGCTCTGTGAAGGCAAGTGAAATACCTAAGGTTATGGGGCCCCTGCTCAGTAGAGTCCAGAGCAGAAAGCAGGTCTCATGGTCCTTTGCCATTCCATCACATTGCTTCTTCAAGTCAGATGAGAAGGAGTGGTGATATACACCGCCATCTCAGGAAATGCGGGGAAATACCCCCTAAATGATTGTCCCTTACCTGGTTAGTTCAAGAGTCTAACTAACTTCCAACTAACTTCTTGGATTTGGAGGATCCAAGAAGTTGCCCTGCTAATGCTTTTACCTCTTGGAACGCAACTAGCAGACTATCAAATACATTCAATTTAGAGTTTGATACCTTTCCAGGTAATTGTCCACCAGTTAACTCACTGCCTCCTGAGCATTTGGGGGAAACCCAAATGTTCCGTGTCCTACCCTCCTCAAAACATCACTGACTTCTCTGAGGTGGTCTTACACCCCCACAGAAAGCCTCTCCATCACTCCTTTCCAGCATCTGCTGCCTAGTCCTAACAATTTTCCTTTGACATGTTGGTTTACTTAGCAGGACATTTAGCTATTTCTAATCACATGTTCATCCAGGGAGCCAAGGTATTTACTAAGTGGGGGTGGGGGGGCGGGGCGGGGTGGAGCGCCATCAGATCTTATTTAACATACTTTCCCCCAAGCATGACTTCTAGCTTGAATCCTATTAATACAATGAGTGCATGGGCATATGTGATACAGTGTGTGTCATTAATATTTCATCAGCACATGGGTCACATATGAACCAAGGGGGAATGTGGACATAACAAGAGCTGTGTGAGTTAAGCCATGTATAGGCTGTGTTTGTTGGCTGTCATTGAAAAGAAGCCCATGCTCGTTAGTTGATTTCAGATGTGCATACACCTCTGTGGTGGGAAGCAAGAAACAACACGGGTCCAGAGAAAACAGTCCCACCTGTGAGTGTCCTGAGAGAGGCCAGATTTTTTGCAAGGAGTAACAGTGAAATGCAAGTTGTACTTTGTAGGTTGTCTCTGGCTGGAGCTGCATTTTGTTGGGAGTTACAGGTACCCAGGAAATAAAATTTCCCTCACTAGGGAATCGGCTATGCTCCAGTATTCTTGCCTGGAAAATTCCACGGACAGAGGAACCTGGAATGCTACAGTCCATGGAGTCACAAAGAGTTAGACATGACTTTGCGTGAGTGCGTGCACGCACGCACACACACAGACACGCAATCTGCTAGAGTGAGGATGGCTCTTTTGACCTGGCCCAGTGAGATCAGTGAGGAAGGATACTGCCCAGATTTGCTAATGCTTGTATTTTGCACTTCATAACCTGTGCTTGCTCTAAGAGCCAGTATGAGGCACTTGCTGGCCTGGTGATCTGTCTTCAGGGTCACTGTTTTTCTTCCCTCTCTGCACCCCTGACTCTCTCAGTCCTTGCATATGTACTGCCCTAGAAATCTGAGGGGTCTCTGGGAATACAAGCATCCCTCAGAGAAACTGCAGGTTAACTTGAAGATCAACGCAAAAAAGTGAATATCACAATAAAGCAAAGCACACACATTATTTGGTTTCCCAATGCATATAATAGTTATGTTCACACTGTTCTTATTATATTGTGTGCAATTGCATTATGTTTTTAAAAACTGTAAGTAACTTAATTTTAAAATAATGCTGTTGGAAAAATGGTGCCAACAGACTTGCTCAATGCAGAGTTCCACAAACCTTCAATTTGTAAAAAAAAAAAAAGCAGTTTCTGTGAAGCGCAGTAAAGCAAAGCACAATAAAATGAGGTATGCCTTTATTCTTTTACTTTTGTCTTATTTATTCAATCAAGAGACACTGTGCTAAGCTCTAGGAATACAATAGCTTTTCATGGGACTTCTTTGTTAGCCAAGTCCTCATCACCCTCTCCTAACAGTTAGGATAGGATTCTGTAAACAGAGACATTCCAAATAGTTGACTTCTAGACCCGGGGTGTTAACGTTTTTGAAAGAAAGGCTATGATCCAGCAGTTGGCTAGAGCTTAGGCTTTAGGATGGCCTAGCTTGTTTCATGCAACACATCATCTTGGATGTTAAGATCCCGCTGTCTGAAAACTAAATATAAAAGTAACTAGGATTTATTTTTTATTTTTAGTCAAATTTTTTGAAATTTGACTTAAGTTCAGTTCAGTTGCTCAGTCATGTCCGACTCTTTTTGACCCTAGGCACCACAGCAGGCCAACAGGCTTCCCTGTCCATCACCAACTCCCGGAGCTTGCTCAAACTCATGTCCATCAAGTTGGTGATGCAATCCAACCATCTCATCCTCTTTATCCCCTTCTCCTCCTACCTTCAAATGATTTACATACAATAAAATCCACTCATTTTAATTGTACAGTTCAAGAGATTTTGACTAATGAGTACACAATGTAACCACTATTCCAGTCAAGAGACAGATAGATACAGATATATCTATCATCCCCAAAAGACCCCTTTGCAGTTAATCTCTGCAGTCCCAGACAACCACTGATTTCTTTTCTGTCATTGTAGGTTAGTTTTGCCTGTCCTAGTATTTCATGTAAATGGAAAGCATACAGTATGTGTTCTTTTGTGTCAGGCTTCTTTTATTCAGCATATTTTTTACTTTTAAATTTTATTTTATTGATTTTATTTAGCATTTTTTTTAAGATTTATCTATGTATGTATCCAAAGTTTGTTCCTTCTTATTGCTGAAGAGTATTCCATTGTATGGATATGCCATAAAATGTTTATCTTATGATGGGATTTGGATTAATTCCAGTTTGGGGTTATTATGAGTAACGCTGCTGTGAATATTTATGCCCGTCTTTGGGAGCACACGTTTTCATTTTTCTCGTGGAAATGCCTACGAACTAACAAACAGTATGGAAAGTATGTGTTTATAAGAAATTGCCAAGCTGTTTTCCAAAATAGTTGTACCATGTTACGTTCCCACCATCCATCCGTGAGGACTGTTAATAAGTCACATCCTCACCAACACTTGGTGTTGTCTTTCTAATTTTAGCTTTCCTAGGTATGTAGTGGTTTTAATTTGCCATAATGACCAAAGATACTCAGCAATTTTTCATATGCTTGTTGGTCATTCATGTATCTTCTTTTAAGAATTGTCCTTTCAAATATTTTGCTCATTTTTCTTTTTTCATTAGGTTGTCTTCTGAATAAGAGCTCTTTGTATTTTCTGGAAACAATTCTTTTGTCAGATATATTTATTGCAGAGATTTTCTCCCTGTCCATGGCTTGCCTTCAAAAGCAGAGAGCTTAATTTTGAAAAAGTCTACCCTTACCAATGTTTTTCTATTATGGTATGTGCTTTCTGTGTCCTAAGAAATCTTTGCCTTCTTCAGATTCACAAACATTTTCTCCTATATTTTCTTTTAAAAGTTTCATAGTTTTAGTGTTTATGTTTAAATCTATAATTCATCTTCAATAATATTGATAAATGATGTAAGGGCCAAAGTTCATTTCTTCTATAAATAGATATCCAGTTTTGCCAGCATCATTTGTTTAAAAGAATATCTTTTCCACATTGACCATTGATTATGATGATCTATTCTAGACTCTCAGTTTGGTCCCATGTACATGTTTATCCTCACTCCAAATCCACACTGCTTGATAACTGTAGCTATAGAATAAATCATGAAATAAACTTCATTATAATTTTTCAAGATTGCTTAGAGTATTCTAGGTTCCCTATATTTATCTCTAAATTTTGGAATGCATTTGTTAATTGCTCAAAGGAAAACAAAAAGCAGTGGATTTTGAGGTTGCATTTAATCTATAGATCAATTTGCAAGAAAGTTACATTTTAACAATAGTGAATTCAGTTCTTAAATTTCAACAACGTTTTGTCATTTTCAAGGTATACACTTTATAGTTGTTTTATTAAAATTATCCCTTTGGATTTTGTTTTTTTTCCCTATATTAAATGGTGTTTTTGTATTTCAGTTTCTAATAGTTCATTGCTAATATGTAAGAATACAACTGATATTTTTATTTCAATCTCACATTCTATAACCTTGATAAACTCACTTATTAGTTCTAGTAGCTTTTTGAGAATTCACTTGTATTTTCTGTACATGTGATCATGTACTCTGGGGAAAATGACAGTTTTACTTCTTCCTTTCTGATCTCTACATTTGTTTTTTTTTTTTTTCTTATTGTATTAGCTGTGAGCTCCAGGATAATATTAACTAGAAATGATGAGAACAAACAACATTGCCTTGTTTCTTATCTTTCAACCATTAGCTATGATGTTAGCTTTAAGTTTTGGGCATATGCCATTCATGAGACTGAGAAAGTGCTTTGTTGAGAATTTTTATCATGAATGAATGTTCAATTTTGACATATACTTTTTCTGCATTTATTAAGAGGAAAGTATGTTTTCTTTCTTATTCTACTGATATTATGGATTACATTGATTTACATTGGTTGATTTTTGAATGTTTAGCTAAATGTACATTTCTGGGACAAACCCAGGTTTGTCACTATGTACTGTGTAGGATTAGTATATGGTGCTTAATTCACAGTCTACTGTGAGTTGACCGCGTTCTCGGTGAGTCCGTTTAAGATCTTACTCCGTTGTCTTCTTGCTTGCCTGTTACTCACAAAGCGTTGACTCTCACTCTTATCTTTGTTCCCTTATTGGCAGTGTGTCTTTTTTCCTCTGGCTGCTTTTAAGATTTTCTCTTTGGTCTTTGGTTTTCAGAAGTTTGACTGATATGCCTAGGTTTTGGGGTTTCTGTTTTTATTTTAATCCTGCTTGAAGTTCTCTGAGTTGCTTGGATCTGGGTGTGATGTCTGTCATTAATTTTGAAAAGTCCTGACATTTCTTCAAGTACTTTGACCTGTTCTCTTCTTGAGGAATTCTAATTTTGCACCATTTAGGAGCGTCTTGCAGCTCTTTGATGTCTAGTTTTGTTTTTATTTTCTTTCCCATTGTCTTGTTTCTTTGTGTTTCAGTTTGGATAAATCCTGTTGACTTACCTTCAAATTCACTAATTTTTTTAGATCTACTGATGGGTTTATTGGAGGCATTCTGCATCTCTGTTACTCTGTTTTTTATTCTTCTATTGCCATGTATTTTTTCTTATAGTTTCCATTTCTCTGTTGACATTATCTATCTGATCTTGTATAATATCTACCTTTTTTTATTATGGCATCTAACAGCATTAATCATGTGTGTGTGTTCAGTTGTGTCTGACTCAGCTACCTCATTGACTGTAGCCCACCAGGCTCCTCTGTCCATGGGATTTTCAGGTAACAATGCTGGAGTTTGTTGCCATTTCCTACTCCAGGGATCTTCCCAACCCAGGGATTGAATCTGCATCTCTAGCATAAATGCTTTAAACTTCCTGTCTTATAGTTACAACATCTGTGTCATACTTGAGTCTGGTTTCAGTCATTTCTTTATGTCTTTGTGCATTGTGAAGAGACCTCACATGTTCATGATGAACAAAATATGCTGAGTTTTTCATTTGCTTCAGGTTTCAGTATAGCTCAGAATGGCACTATTACTGATCTTATCTTTATTTAAATTTTGATATTTTATCATAAAATTTTTGCATTAATTAAAAAAAATAATGCACTGTAATATTATGTATCTTGATTGCAGAATCCCCTTAATAAAACTTGTGCCTGAAGAGGGTGCTTCACTAGGCTATCCAGTTCAAGGACTTTTGCTCTCTATATCCTGAAGCTGAAAATACTGAAATTTTAATAATTTACATTGAAATAAGTAAGCCTAATATCAATGCAGAGGGATTTTAGAATGAAAAACATTCTGAAAATTTCTGTTTTAGACAAAAAACAGTAAAGTACACAATCCACCCGAGCTCTTAGTTCAGGAAATGTGTGCCTCACTGACTTCTCACAGAGGGGCCTCATAAAGGTTTATTTCACTGCCTCCGAGAATCTGTCAGTGAAGGCTGAGTTAGGTACAGAGTAATGTTTTTAAAGATTATCTATTAGCTCTCATTTGAATACAGCCAGAAGGACTCTGAGGCCTGTTCTCCATAGAAAAGGTACACAGGGCCAGCCAGTTCCTACAGTTGAGAATGTTTGCTCACTCACTTCAGTTGTGTCTGACTCTTTGTGACCCATGGCCTGTAGCCTGTGAGGCTCCTCTGTCCATGTGATCTCCAGGCAAGAATACTGGAGTGGGTTGCCATTTCCTCCTCCAGGGGAATCTTCCCGACCCAGGGATGGAACCCAGGTCTTCAGTGTCTCCTACGTTTCAGGTAGATTCTTTACTGTTTGCGCCATCAGGGGAGAACAGGCATAGAAAGAAAGCAATGCTCTGTGACCGCTTCTGAGTATATGAAGCTTGGAAAGGCACCATTGTGGAAGAAAGTGCTCCGGATAATATCTTCACAGCTCCTAACAGTGAGGGGAACGAGGAGGAGAAATGAGACTGAAGGTAGCACATTGTGTCTCCTTTCTCGGACCTCCATGAGGTCTCCAGGCTCCCCCTGCATTGTGGAAATCACAGGGTGGGATGGGAAGGGCCTGTGTGACTCTCCTCCCCCCAAAGCCCAGGAGGTCATGTTTTGAACAGGAATATGTGCAATTGCTTGTTATTTGGTTGTTGTGCTTTAGCACTGTAAATCTCACTATGATTTTTCCCCCTGTTAACTCTTTACATTAGTAAAGAGTCAAAGAGGGGAAAAAAAAAAAGCAAACACCTTTTCTGTGTCAGTGCTGGTGAGATAACTGAAAATATGAAACTGGAAACAGCCACCTCCTTAACGATCCAGGAAGTGAGTCCCAGGACAAAAAAAGCCAAACAGCTGTTTATGATTTGATAAAGGATTCTGCAAACATCATGGTTCTAGACACTGTTCTGGGGCTTCAGAGATAAAAGGACTCTCCCCACCTTCTGGCCTTTTAGTCAAATGTCAGGACACTTTGGGTCCAAAACACAAGGCTGTGTGACTAGAGGATTTAAGAAGTACAGTTAAGATTTCCTTTCTCCTTAAGTGACATTCTTCATCATTAAAAGCTTTCTCAGTTATAGGGATGAACATTCTAGAACCTGTTAACAGTTCCTGTGCTTTAGGGTTAGTGACTGTCCCACTGAATCTTTATGGCTATGATGGCTGAATAGGCACAGGATAGACTCACCTTAGGAATTAGATTAGCTATTATTGAAGTATTTTCTACATAATTGTAATTGTTTAATTAGAAAGTGTTTTTTCATTGTTCAGTTGATCAGTCATGTCCGACTCTTTGTGATCCCATTGACTGCAGCACTCCAGACTTCCCTGTCCTTCACCATCTCCTGGAGTTTTCTCAAACTCATGTCCACTGAGTCGGTGATGCCATCCAACCATCTTGTTCTCTGTTGTCCTCTTGTCCTCCTACCTTCAGTTTTTCCCAGCATCAGGTTTTTGGTTTTGTTTTTTTTTTTAAGAAATATAGAATTTCCCCTGATCAGAGCATGCTAGACCAAAATTCAGTATAGCCTCTAAGGAAATGTTAACTTTTTACCAAGTGTTACTACTGTCACACATTATTTACCTCAGTGCCTCCCAAACTTTTTTTCACATCATGCTGTGCATAGAAAATACTCGTCCACTGGAGTAAATTGTAGAGAAGGTATGAACCCTCAACTAGGCTGCTTACAGCTTGAAAAATTGAAAAGATGCGCCTGCCAGTGGGAAAGAGCTACATCCATGAAAATACAGGGAGTTTCTACCTCACTTGAATGCATGGGAATCTGCTTAGTGGTCAGGTACCTGCCAGATAAGTTGCTGAATCTTATATCCTGGTCCATCAATGAGGGGGCATAATGCTTGACGGGCTTGTTATTTTTGTTTGTTTCTTTTCAAATTGAAGTATAGTTGATTTACAATGTTGTGTTAATTTCTGCTGCACAACAGTGATTCATATATATATATATTCTTTTTTAATATTCTTTTCCATTATGGTTTATTACGGAATATTGAATATGGTTCTTTATGCTATACAATAGAACCTTGTTTATCCATTCTATATACAAAAGCTTCATCTGCTAATCCCAGCCTCCCATTCCAACACTCCCCCACCACCTGTTGCTCCCTTGGCAACCACCAATCTGTTCTCTATGTCCGTGATTTTGTTTCTGTTTCATAGATGGATTTATTTGTGCCATGTTTTGATTCTACGTATAAGTGATGGACAGGAAAGCCTGGCATGTCGCAAAGAATTGGACATGACTGAACGACTGAACTGAACTGAACTGACAAGTGATATCATATAGTATTTGTCTTTCTCTTTCTGACTTCACTCAGTATGACAGTCTCTAGTTGCAGTCATGTTGCTGCAGATGGCATTATTTTGTTCTTTTAACAGCTGAGTAGTATTCTATTGTATTTATATATACGGACCATATCTTCTTTATCCATTCATCTGTCGAATCATGCTTCTGGGCTCTGTTCTTTTTTCTTCATCACTGTGAGACCACCCTAAAGCCCTGCTTAGCCGTTTTGGTTCACAGTCAGTCTAACTTCAGAATTTGGCAAATGTCTTTGGAAAAAACTGGAGGTGTGTTGAGGCCACTCAGATTCTTAGCCCTGTGAGACTGCCAAAAAATTCTTCTCCTTTCTCTCATTCTGCTCATGTAAAGCCTGAATCAGGTGCTTGATCTTTGGCCAAAATCAGCAAATTCCTCCAGAGAAAAATAAGCTATAGAAGGTCAGTTCATTTCTCTTCCTTATTTCTCTAGAATCTTAGCCCCTATAATCCTCTCAGATGTCTTTATACAAGTGATTTTCTTAAAAAAAAAAAAAAAATTATGTGACCTTTTGTGACAGGGGTTATCTGTTACAGTAGGCGCCTTAGTATGTCACAAACTAAAAGCAAGTCTATGGGAATAAGTAATAAATGTGTAAATGAAACCAGAGAGAAACCTGAACAGACCAGTTACAATAATGTGCCACGAACAGAGGACTATGATTCACTTTAACCTCTGCACTCACTCTTGACAGGCGAAACAGGAAAGAAAAGAGAAAGAGACACAATAGTTTCACAAACATTCTACAGAATCTCATGTCTCCTTACCTCATCATAGGCTGTTCCCTCTTCTGGAGATATCCCACAAGACATGAGGATAGGTAAAAACCAGTTAGACTTCACATTTTGACCATGAAGGTAAAGGGCAAGTATATGAGGGAAAACATGTCTTTGAGAAGAGGAAGTGTGAGCCCCATCTGGGTCCATTTTCTTGCCCACCACTTCAGCAAGGAAAGAAGGAGGGCACATGTCTTCTCAGAGAGAGGGCCCCTGGTGTTCTGCCATTGATCAAGCATCACATGTGTTGAGCTTCTGCTCTGCCCAGCAGAATACTAGGCGCCGAGGATACAGGAGTAAAAATGAAACCCAAGTCTCCACCCTTGAAAGAGCTCCCAGCTCCTCATCACAGCTTGTTCTGCATTTTTGAGGACCTTGCTAGCCGTTGCTAAGGGAAGAGTTTTAGTAATATGCTTAGTGAGATAGCCTTTGTTTCTCTTCCTGCCGGTGTTGTCTGCCAACTTTCTTTCTAGCCAACCAGGCAAAAAGCTGTAAGCAAGAGAAATGAGAAAGTTTTGTGCTTCTCATAGCTTGAAACTGACCCCACAGGCCACTAGCCACTGCTAAACATCAGTATCATTCTCAGAGTTTTGCCCTGTGTTGAAAATGGGAAAGGAAATCTTTTATGGCAATCATTATATCAACTAGATACAATCATGCCTGGGTCCTTCTTTGCTAAGGTAAATGGGAGATTACTATCTAATGATTTCTGGGTAGTAATAGTTAAATTATGAATTTGTCTCTGAATAAAACGTTAATACAGCTGGCATGAAGAGATTTTAGAGATGTAAATTGTATCAAAGACAGTCCCAATTGTGCAGCTTAAAAAATACCAAATTCTACTTGCATTCATTGCCAGAAACTTAAAAATTAAGTTTCTTTCCCTGGAGTAGTTTAACTATAAAAATGGATACTTCCAGTATCTGCCTATCCAAAATTATTCAGTTGATTTAATCCCTTCAAAATTAGGAGATTTGCACCATGGGATTTAGCCAGGAGATTTTTCCGGCTCTGCTGATACCAACATTTAAAGTGATTATGTGTAATCTATTTCCTTTCCACTATCTCATTTCATAAAATACTATTTTCTCGGTTTCTCTATCTTCAGCAGGAAGGAGATCGGGATTTGGCTCTGTGCCATTTACTAGACAAAATAGCTCTAAGAATTGTTGCTAAGGTCTCTCTGGCCATGGATTCTCTTTCCAAAATCCTGATATACCCTGACCAGAGCTGTTCAGAGATCAGAGGAGAGTAGCTGTTGGTCTTGACCTAAGAAGGTCTGGATAACCCAAGACATTTGGAGATATAGTCAAAGGTCTTTCTAATAATATATTTCTTGTGAATATTTCTGTTCTGAGTGATAGGAGGCAAGGAGAGGAGATGGACACTGTTATTTCCCATCTTGCAGTGATGAGAATTGAGCCAGCTAAGCCCTCTTCACAAAGGCATAGAGTCCACAATAGGTTTTATATAACTTTAAAAAGCTGGGCCACTTGTTGTGCTCAAGTCCTACCCCCTTCACCATGTAATCCTTGCTTTATATAGAGTAAGGGCCAGAGAACTGACGTTGCATATAAAGCAACTTTGATATGGCCTTGAATGGTGTGTTTTTAGGAATATGGTCTAAATCTTCAAGACATAAATATTATTAAAAATAGCCTTTGGTTCCTTGTATCTTAGAGAAATGTGAAGTTGAGGGCAAGAACATGGTACATTTCTGTATCTCTTTCTATCCCCATTAAACATAGATAGAGCTGCTTCTGTTTCTGTCCCTGAAGGATTAACTGCTATAGAAGCGCACATAGGGGTTTCTTGGGTCTTCAGTTGATTAGCAGTCTGTGCATGTTCAGTTCAAAGAATTAAAAGGAAGCATGAATGTAAGAGGAGAGAAATGGAAAACATCCCACAGAGTTAGACAAGAACAACCTCTAAGGTAAAATAATTACAAGGAAACTGTAGAGTAAGCAGTTCCCAGAGCTCACACAGGACTGAAGAGTGTTGACTAATGTCCAGCAAGAGTAAAGAGACCTTGTTGAATTGACATTTAGCAGAGACCTCAAAAGGGCCAAGTCTTAGAAGGGGGTTAAAAGAGCTCTAAACAAGGGCTCTTCTAAGTCCGCTTTAAAAGAACTTTCAAAAAGTACTTCAAAAGGGTCAAATCAATGTGAGAGTAACTTAATTACCTGCCAGGAAAAAAAAAAAAAATTTGAAGAAATGGCCAGATTCTTTTCAAATTTGACAAAAATGTTGAACCCACAGATCCAAGAAGCTCAATGAACCTCAAGCAGAAGAAACAGACACTAGTTGAGTTTTACCTCCAGGAGCCCTGCCAGGTTCTCATGGTGAATATTGGAGAAAGATCCCTCGTGCTTCTGGAAAGGGAAGTAGAAAAGTAACCATTTTGAGATATGCCGGAACATACTCTTCTTAATGAAGTCCGCCCTTAAGATAAAATATTTCACCAGAGACTAACTTTGCTGCTGTCGTTCAGCTGCTCAGTAATAATGTCCGACTCTTTGCTACCCCGTGGACTGCAGCACGCCAGGCCTCCCTGTCCTCCACCATCTGCTGGAGCCTGCTCAAACTCATGTCCATTGAGTCAGTGATGTCATCCAACCATCTCGTCCTCTGTCATCCCCTTCACCTTCTGCCTTCAATCTTTCCCAGCATCAGGGTCTTTTCTGATAAGAGTCAGGTCTTTGTATCAGGAGGCCAACGGATTGGAGCTTCAGCTTCAGCGTCAGTCCTTGCAATGACTATTCAGGACTGGTCTCCTTCAGGATGGACTGGTTGGATCTCCTTGCCGTCCAAGGGACTCTCAAGAGTCTTCTCCAACACCAGAGCCTAACTCGTTGGGACTTTATAACCAACCTCTAAACCAACCTAGGGCTAAGACAATTCCCAACTCCAGGCCTCTCTTAGCCATCCTGTTCCACCTAGGAGGGGAAAACAGTTGACAAGCCCTTGTGAAGTCCACAGTCACAGGCTCACTAGAAGACTGAGTCCTACTCACAGAACTAGAGAATGCTTCCTCTTTCGTCATATTTTACCACGTCATAATTAAAGGCCTATTTACCAGAAGTCTTTTTTGCCTAGTACAGCAGGTCTGGCTTTCAACAAAACATTGCAAGGCATGTGAAAGGCAAAAAACACAGTTTGAAGAGACAAAGCAACATTAGAACCAGATTCAGACATGGAAGGGATGTTGGAATTAGTGGACTGGAAATGTAACATAACTTATGATTAATATCCTAAGGACTCTCTTGGAAAAAGGAGACCACATGTAAGAACAGGTGGATAATGTAAGCAGAGATCTAGAAATTCTCAGTAAGAGTAAAAAATAAGTGATCGAATTAAAAAACATGTAATGGAATGAATGAACAGTGTTTTTCGTGGGCTCATTAATATACTGTCATGGCTAAATAAAAAATCTCTGAACTTAAGGATGTATGAATAGAAAATTGTGAAACCATAAGGCAAAGATAAAAATGACCGAAAAAGTAGAACAATATCCAGAGACTGTGGGATGGCTACAAAAGAAAAAAGAAAGGAGCAGAAGCAATATTTGAAGTAATAATGATTGAGAATTTCTCCCGAATTAATGTCAGACACCAAGTCTCAGAACCATAGTTCACAGGGCACCAAGCAGGATAAATGCAAAACAAAACAAACCTCCCCCTAAATCCACACATTCAAAAAAATAAATGAAAAGACTATACCTAGGCAAATCATTTTCAAACTGCAGAATTTAAAAGATAAACAAAAAATCTTGAAGCAGAGTGGGGGAAAAAACACATCTTACTTATAAAGGTGCAAAGATAAGAATTGTAGCCAACTTTTCCTCAGAAACCATGTGAGCAAGAAGAAAATGGAGTGAAATATTTAAAGTATAGAGAGAAATAAAACACCAACCCAAAATTCTGTGTCCTGTGAAAATATCTTCAAAAAGAAGAAAGAAAGCGTTTGTCAGACAAACAAAAATTGACAGAGTTTGCTGCCAGTGGAAGAAATGTTAAAATAAGTTCTTCGAAGAGAAGGAGCAGAAGCTTGAATAGGTCAGAAGCTTGAATTTAACATAAAGAAAAGAAGGACATTAGAGATAAATTAAGGAATTATAGAAGGAATAAATAATTAGAGAAGGAATTCCATTAGAGAAGAAATGAAAGAAGGTAAAAAGCATCCGGAGTAAAAATACACATTCAGTTCAGTTCAGTCGCTACCCCATGAATCGCAGCATGCTGGGCCTCCCTGTCCATCACCAACTCCCGGAGTTTACTCAAACTCATTACACACAGAGAAATAAAATATGACAGCAGACTTCTCAAAAACACATTCAAATGATACCTTTAAAGTGAGGGAGAGAGCTGTCAACCTAGAATTCTAAACCTAATGAAAACATCATTAAAAGATGAAAGTAAAGTACAGAATTTCAGACAAACAAAAACTAAGAAAATTCATTGCTACCAGATCTGCTCTGGTAGAAGCACTGTTAAAGGAAGCTTTTCAGACTGAAGTGAAATGGTTTCTGATTCAAATTTGAAAGCACACACACAGACTCATGAAGAACACTGGAAATGGTAAATAATGTGAGTAGATATAAAAGAAATACATTTTCTAATTTTTCCTGTCTTGTAAATATAATTATGTAAAACAAAAATAACAACAGTAGGCTTTGAGACTTATATGTAATAGTGAAATGTATGAGAACAAAGGATAGGAAGAGGGAGATGGAAGGACTATGTTCTAAGAGTCTTTCACCATATACAGATTTGTACAATATTATGTGAAGGTAGACTAGTAAGTTGGAGATATATATGGTAAACCTTAGAGCAAATACTAAAATTATTCAATTAATCCAAAAGAAGGCAGGGGAAAAAAAAACACAAAAGAACGAAAGTGACAAATAGAAATCAAACAGGTATATTGTATATATAAAGCCAGTTATATTGATAATTGCATTAAATGTAAGTGGTCTAAGCACTGAAATGAAATAAAACAGATTATAAAATAAATAAGAACTAACTTGGTAACAGTTTAGAAGAAACAGACTTTCAATATAAAGCCAGAGATAGGTTAAAAGTAAAAAGAGAAAAGATATCCCATATAAACATGAATGACAAGAAAGTTACAGTGGCTATATTAACATAAGACAAAGTGGACTTCAGGACAAGTACCATTCCAGGAATGAAGAAGGCTATTACATTAAGATCAAGGAATCAATACAAGAAATAACAGTCTTATATGTATATGTACCTAATCACCTTAAAAAAAAATGAAACAAAAATTGATAGAACCAAAAAGAAAAAAACACAGATATAGTTGAAGATTTCAGTTAATAAAACTAGTAGACAAATGAAATTCAGTAAATATATAGGAGATCTGAACAGTACTATCAGCCAACTTGACCAAATGGATATGTAGATGATGTGCCATCCAAAATGAAACAGAGGAAAGAAAAGGTTTCAATGATTTTATGTGTAAAAAATAAAATTATAAAATTATGAGAAGAAATCATATGAGTTTTATTATATTTTTAATCTTAGGATAGAGAAAACTTAAGTATGTTGATGCAACTCATGGAGTTTAAAGAAAAGAGTGGTAAATATAATAACTATAGGAAAGTAAAAATTTCTTCATGGCAGAAACATCGTAAGTAAATTCAACTGTACATAGACCAAGGAAAATATTTGCTACTCCTACCATACAAGAAACTGATAGCCATTATATATAAAGTGCTTCTACAAATAAGAAAAGGACCCTAACCCAATAGAAAAATAAAAGACAAATAGCTCCTAGAAAAAGAAATGTTCTTAAATACATAAAAGTATACTCAGTATTAAGCACAATATTAATTTTCACCATCAGATGATGATGAAGATTGAAATGTTTGCTAACACGCTGTGTGGGTGAGGACAATGTAAGAGCTTATAATGGATGTCTCTTCCCAACTCCTCCTATAGTGAACTCATGTTGACAGCTTAAAATCAGCCATGACCCTTTATAACATGGAAATTGGCATATGCTACAAATTGAGTTTTTTCCTTCCATGAAAGTCGGTTGTTAATCATTTACTAACACACTACCAGGTAAGAGTAGTGGCAAACAGGCTCTCTCATACTCATGTTTTTTTTTCTTTTAATTTGGCTGTGCTGTGTCTTAGTTGTGGCATGCGAACTCTTAGTTGCCCTATATGGGATCTAGTTCCCTGGCCAGGGATCAAACCTGGGCCTCCTGCATTGGGGGAGAGGAGTCTTAGCCACTGGACCCCCAGGGAAGCCCCTACTACTGTTGTTTTAAATATAAATAGCACAGTCTCCAGAAAGCATTTTATTTAAATGCAGCAAAGTTATTAACTGCATAGTTTTTAAAGCAAGAATGCTACTTCTAGGTGCCTGGCCTAGTTTTTAAAAATTATTTATTTAATTTACTTTTTGGTCGCACCGGGTCTTCACTGCTGTGTGCAGGCTCTCTGGTTGTGGTGAGTGGGGACTTCGCTTCTTTGTGGTGCAGGGGCTTCTTATTGCGGTAGCTTCCTTTGATGCCCAGCACGAGCTCTGGGCACAAAGTCTTCAGTAGTTTTGGTGTGAGGCTCTTGGGTGTGTGCGTTTCAGTCTTTGTGGCTCTCGGGCTCTAGAATGCAGACTTATTCCTTGTGGTGCATGGGCTTAGGTGCTCTGAGGCATGTGGACTCTTTCTGGACTGGGTATTGAAGATGTGTTCCTTCCACTTCACCACTAGGGAAGTCCTGGCCTGGTTATTTTTGAACACATGTGAAATCATACACTTTTTTTTTGTATTAGTACATACGTCTGTCAATAGAGAATTGGTTTTTTTTTAAAATGTAGTACATTTTATACAATGAAAAGTAAAGCAACTGTTAAAATAGATGAGAGCATCCTTTATGTCCTAACATGAAGTGAGATCCCTGCAAGATTGTTAACTGAAATAAGCAAGATGTTGAGAGAGAAGTGAATGTATTTACATATATTTGCTTCCGAATTCCTGTTCACAGCAAGTATCAATTGCCTCTGGGGAGGAGGATGGCTTGGAGGATAAGGGTGGGAGGGAAATTTCACTGTGTTTAAAAAAATTTTAAACTTTGTAAAATTTTAAATTTTGTAATATTCACAGTATTTCTTATTAAATAAATAACTAAAATTTAGATTTCAGTGCTATAAAAATGCTTACTGATATCCTGTGAGACAGACTATTTTATATACTGTTGATGATACTGAGTTGGAATAGTCCCTATCAAAAGCAACTTGGTAATATTAATCAAAATCATTAAGTAGTTCTTCCTCTATAATAGAGCAGTTACACTTTTTGGTATCTATCTTGAGAAAATAAGCAGAAATGAAAACAAAGATTTATATATATGCTGCTCATCATGGTGTTATTTATAATAGTGAAAAATTAGAAATAACCTAGATGTTCAGTGATATGGAAATAGTTAAATAAATTTGGTCTAGTGATACAACTGAAAGAATATCCATTTAAAATAAAGTTTTGAAAAATTTTAATAGCATAGTCAAAACATTATAAATAGAAAAGCAGTTTCACACAAGGTGACCCTAATTTTTCTGAAAAGCTATGTGTATACTTTCACATGCTTATATACATATACACATACTCATACACATACACATACAGGGAAAAGATCGGCAGTATGTTAAGAGAATTATCTCTGGATGATAGCAATACTATGGAATTTTAGTCTCACCTTGATATGACTTTCAGTATCTTCTTGGTAATTACCTGTGCTCTAAAAATCTTCTGTGATAAGTATGTATTATTTTTCCATCAACTTAAAGGGGTATTTAGAAAAGTTTGATTTTTCTAAGTTTAAACATTAAATTCAAATTTAAACATATTTAATGTTTTACAGTATCTTAAATGTAAAGAAATACTTTGTGTCCTATTGTACACTCTATATATTGTTACTAAATAAAATGTGTGGCACTACAAAACATCTATAAAAATGAAAACAAAAATACAAATATATCCCCTCTTCCCAAATTATGTTGTAAAAAGTAGGGGTTCTAGAAAGAGAAGAGTTCTGTGATCAAATAAAGAAACATTAAGCTGTATTTCATGATCTCTTCCTCCTAGAGACATGTAATTAATATTCAAGTTTCTGAGTGATCCTGCAAATCAGGAAATAAGGAAAATTATTTAACTGTTTATGGTTTCTTTCTCTTCCTCCTCCCTCCCCCTCTCTAAATATCTAAATATGATCTAGTGTTCCGGAGAGCATGGTTGAGAGCACCATGAGCTCAGGAATTTGGGAGACCCCTTTCCTGGATCGCTAATGTTGTTGTCTGTTTCCTCAGTATCGGTTCCCTATAACAGCGGCCACTAGAGTGAGAGCTCTTCTCCAAGGCAGGAAATCTCACCTGATCTCTTCATTGTTCTGAGAACGCACCCCTGTAGCTGTCATTCCTGCCTATCAGCATATCAGAAAGCAAGGACTAGAAAGTGCTTGGATACACATTTCAACACTGCACTTGTGTTTCCGGAAGGACAAAAATTATTTGCATATAATTTTTTCCCTATTTCCCAGCATTTCCATTTCCTCTAAAAGAGGAATCTGCTCTATTCTTTCCTTTTCCTTGTTCTTCAATGCAGTCTCTGTCATTTTTAGAGGTATTCTTTAGGCTTTAGAGATGCAGATTTGGGGGAAAGAAGAGGCAAGATGTTGGGAGGAATTTTGGAAGAGAAATACAAGGTAGGGGGCATATGAAATATATAAGAGAGGTAAAAGAGAGAAAATGGAATTTTAAGAATTTATGTTTTGAAATGTATATTGTCTTTGTAGTGCTCAAGAAATGATAAATGTGTGAGGAGGGAAGGATGGAAGTCGAGTGGGCTACCTTGAAAATTCTGTCTTGGTTGCTAAGCTGAAGTTCTTTGATTGTAACATATCCCTTAGATGGTGTGTGATCAGGTCACCCAAGATGGCTCTTCTCTTGCTCTCTGTACATCCCCTGCTGACCAGTCCCTGCTTCACCTACACCTACTCACATGGCTGACCTTCCCTCTAAATCATTGAGCCTAATCGGGAAATGTCTACACGCTTGCCCTAGCTAGTGACTGTTCTAATCTTTGATCACAACCATCTCCACTCTATCTGATAGTTTGTTAAAGGGGTGATAAAGTGTATACTCCTCTGCTGGTTTCCCTGGTAACAGATGAGCCAACCTGACATCCCCCTATAGTTGGTAACTTCTCTCTGCCCCTGGTAGCAAGACCACTGCCATATCCTGCCTACTATTTGCTGCACATGGTGGGGTGTGGGGTGTTGTTCCAGGACGTTGTTTCAGACATGTAAGCTCCCCTCATCCGTTAAAGCATTGATGTCTCTGTTGCTGACTCCAGGCTCTTTCTTGGGTCTTGAGGCTTGGCAGGCACAGGGCTTGCAGGCTAGCAGGGTGCAACCCAACAGATGGACTGCACTAGTCACCTTTAATAGTGTAACAGCTTTAAATCTGCAGTCTCTAAAGCCTTGCACACTGTAAATAGAAGAGTGGATGGGCTTGGGAAAAAGCTGCTGAGATACTGCCAATCACTCAGGCTCTTTGACCAGAAAGAAGAGAAAGGAAGTGAAGTGAGCAGATTCCACAGCATAAAGAGCTCTGAAATTAGCATTTTAGTCACTCAGGTAGCAGCATCCTAATCAGAAAATGCAGTATAGGAGAGACTCTGAATAACCCTGCCTCCTGAAATATTGCTTTCCATTCTGAAAGGAAACTAACCAAAAAGCTGAATTTTCCATGGGACAAACTGATGAAGAGAAAAAGCAGGACAAAGCCAAGGCTGAATAGAAGAAATCAGCAAAAGGAAATCCAGATAGCTCACTAGCCGGTAAGAGTTCAATAGCGCCGTTTGAAAAGAAATGCAAATAATAATGCTCTGAGCATCAAAGAAGGAAAATATTGACAACACTCAGTGCTAAAAAGGATGCCAATGCATAAGGCCATTTTATAAACTGGTGGAGGGACTGTGAATTGGTAAACCTTTATGGAACGCAGTTTGGCAGTATGTACCAAAATTTAAAATTTTAAACGTATACATCCTTGAAATGGTAATTCTGTTTGTAGGAATTTTCTCTGAGGACATAAACAAATAAGTACATAAAGATGTATGGCAAGGAATGCATTTGACTCAGTTCTGATGAGGCGGATGAACCTAGAGCCTATTATACAGAAAGAAGTAAGTCAGAAAAAAATATTGTATATTAATATGTATATATGGAATCTAGAAAGATGGTCCTGATGAACCTATCTACAGGGCAGCAGTGGAGACGCTGACTTAGAGAACAGACTTGTGGACACAGTGGGGGAAGAAGAGGGTGGGACAAATTGAGAGAGTACATTGAAACATACACATTGCCACATGTAAAATAGATACCATTGGGGATTTGCTGTATCACACAGGGAGCTCAACCCAGTGCTCTGTGATGACCTAGAGGTGTGGGATGGAGTGAGAGGTGGGAGGGAGGTTTAAAGAAGAAGGGAACATATATACCTATGGCTGATTGATGTTGATATATGACAGAAACCAACACAATATTGTGAAGCAACTCTTCTCCAACTAAAAATAAATAAATTTAAATTTAAAAAAGATGTATGGCAAGGATTTTTTAAAAGCTATTTTTATCTAATAGTAAAAAAAAACAACACCCTGTGAATATTTAATTATCCATTGGTAGGAGCTTGGTTTAATAAATTAAATGCATTCATACAGTGGAAGTTATGGATGTTAGAATTGGACCGTAAAGAAAGCTAAGCACTGAAGAATTGATGCTTGTGAACTGTGGTGTTGGAGAAGACTTGTGAGAGTCCCTTGGACTGCAAGGAGATCTAACCAGTCAGCCCTAAAGGAAGTCAGTCCTGAATATTCATTGGAAGGACTGATGCTGAAGCTGAAGCTCTAATACTTTGGCCACGTGATACAAAGAACTGACTCATTGGAAAAGACCCTGATGCTGAGAAAGATTGAAGACAGGAGGAGAAGGGGATGACAGAGGATGAGATGGTTGGATGACATCACTGACTCGATGGACATGAGTTTGAGCAAACTCCAGGAGTTGGTGATGGACAGGGAGGCCTGTCATGCTGAAGTCCATGGGGTCACAAAGAGTCAGACACAACTGAGCGACTGGACTGAACTGAACTGATACAGTGGAATACTATGTATGCACCATGTAGCTCTTATAAGCAAGCATAGGCTCTGGAATCAGGCTGTCTGCGTTTAAATCTGCTCTGCTACTTGAGCTTCCCTGGTAACTCAGACAGTAAAGAATCTGTCTGCAATACAGGACACCCAGTTTCGATCCCTGGGTCAGGAAGATCCCCTGGAGAAGGGAATGATTTCCCACTCAGTATTCTTGCCTAGAGAATTCCATGAACAGAGGAGTCTGGCAGGCTATAGTCCACGCGGTCGTAAAGAGTCGGACACAACTGAGCAACTACCACTTTCACTACTAGTATGATTTTGATTACATCATTTAATATCTCTGTGCCTGAGTTTCCTAGTATATAAAAAGTTTAAAAAATCTCCAAAACAAGCTTCATAATCTGTAAAAGCTATTTAGAAAGTATGACAGAGATTGAATAAATGAATATATTGAAAGTCCATGTACATACTAAGTACACAATAAATGTTAGATATTATTATGCAAACATTATAGATAATATATGTCTATATTAACATAGAAAATTATTATATTGAGCAAAAGTTACAGACTAGTTAGTAATACAGGATTTATATTTATGTAGAATGTTTGTTTATCTTTATGTAGAATATGTTTGTATGCATAGAATTCTGAAAAGATGTTTACTATAATTTTAGTGCTGTATATCTCTGATGGTGGTATTTCAGATTATTTTCTTTTCCTTATTTTCTGATCTGGTATTTTTTATTAACAGATAAGATAAAACTCCTGAAATGGCAAGCTAGGAAATTTAATCAGCTTTTCTGCTGGGAAAACAAAAACTCTAGATAAAATATGAAAATCACAATTTTTAAAGCCCTAAGGAGCTAGCTAGATAGGGAGGAATTACCAAGCCAAAATCTTGGAAGAAGTGAAGTGATTCACTCAAAGCAACTTTGATTCAGAGAACATTTGCTGATATGTTAGGAAACAACTGCTAACTGAGCTGTACTTTTGATGACTGCACATGACAAGGGGAAGGGAGGTGAGAACCAAGGTTTTGCAGCTCAAGATAGGGGGTCTAACTCTCATTCTTATTATTGTTGTTCTGTCACCCAGTCATATTTGACTCTGTGACCTCACAGACTGCAGCATGCCAGGCCTCCCTGTCCCCACCATCTCCTGGAGTTTGTCCAAGTTCATGTCCATTGCATTGGTGATGCTCATTCTTATGTAGACCTATCAGGCTGGTGTCTTGATTGGCTTTATCCTCAGAGTAAGGGTGCACTAAAAGTAATTCTCTCTTTATTCAGTTTCTTTCTTTGTTTCCTTCCTTCTCTTCTTTTGATTTTTCTTTTCTTCCTTCCTCCCTCCCTCCACCTCTCTCTCCCTTTCTTCCTCCCTTCCTTACCCTGCCTCCACCTCCCTTCTCTTTCTGTTTCTTTTCTTCTAAGGTTTGCAGCCTGATTTAACATCATCTGGATAATCCAAAAAAACCATAAAGCCCTGAACTTGGATCCAGGTGGTTCCAGACTGGTGATGAGCAAGAGCAAACAAAAATCCTCTCTTGAAGAAGATTTGTAGCTTATTTTACACAGAATAGCTTGTATCTCCTAATCCTCTATCCCTTTGTTACCCCTCAGCCCTTTCCCTTTTACCACTGGTGCCCACTAATTTGTTCTATCTGTGAGTCTGCTCCTTTTTTGTTATATTCACTAGTTTGTTGTATTTTAAGACTTCACATAATGAGTGATATCATACAGTATTTGTCTTTTTGTCTGATTCATTTCACTTAGCCTAATGCCCTCCAAGTCCATCCATGTTGTTGGAAGTGGCAAAATTTAATTCCTTTCCATGGTTGATTAGTGTTCCATTGTGTATACATATCTTCTTTATACATTCAGCTCTCTTAAAAAATGTTTTACTTTAAAATTTTTCATTTTACTTTGGAGTATATTTGATTCACAATGTTTTGTTAGTTTCAGGTGTATGGCAAAATGATTCAGTTATACATATACATGTCTCTGTTCTTTCTCAAATTATTTTCCCAATAGGTTATTACAGAATATTGAGCAGAGTTCCCTGTGCTATACAATAGGTTCTTGTTGGGACCATTCATCTCTTGATAGACGTTTAGGTTGCTTCCATATCTTGGCTGTTGTAAATAATGCTGCAGTGAACATTGGGATGCATGTATTTTTTTAAATTAATGGTTTTGTTCCATAATGGGTGCACCAATCTACATTCCCACCAACAGTTTACAAAGTGAAAGTGAAAAGTGAAAGTCACTCAGTCGTGTCCAACTCTTTGCATCCCCATGGACTATACAGTCCATGGAATTCTCTAGGCCAGAATACTGGAGTGGATATCCTTTCCTTTCTCCAGGGGATCTTCCCAACCTAGGGATCGAACCCAGGTCTCCCGCATTGCAAGCAGATTCTTTACCAGCTGAGCCACACAGGTTCTCTTTACTCCACATCCTCATACTTGTTTGTGTCCTTTTTGATGATATACCATTCTGACAGGTGTGAGATGATATCTCATTGTGGTTTTGACTTACATTTCCCTGATGATTATTGATGTTGACCATCTTTCATGTGCTTGTTGACCATCTACATTTCTTTTTTGGAGAAAAGACTGTTTGGGTCTTCTGCCCATTTTTAAATCAGGCTGTTTTGTTTTGTTGCTGTTGAATTGTATGAGGTGTTTGTATAGTTTGGATATTAACCCCTTATTGGTCATCTCATTTGCAAATATTTTCTCTCGCTTAGTAGGTTGTCTCTTCATTTTGTTGATGGTTTCCTTTCCTATGCAAAAGCTTTTACATTTAATTAGGTCTCATTTGTTTATTTTTGCTTTTATTTTCTTTGCTTTAGGAGACAGATCAAAAAAACAAAAAACAAACAAAACAAAACCTATTGCCACAACTTACGTCAAAGAATGTTCTGCTTATGTAAGATATCCTTCTTATGAGTTGAGACAGTATGGTGAGAATGTCATCTGTCAGCGTGGGAAGGGTGGGTGCATGAAAATTGTCTGAGGTACACTTGGAGCCACAACAGCCTTGGGAAGTATATTTAGAGAGAGATACCAGATTGTCATCAAGGAAGGTATAGTGGACATCACTTTTTTTTTTTTTTTTTTGGACTGTAATCACCCTTCCTTTCATTTTGGAATAACACTTCCCTTTGGGTATCTTATCGTACGCTCCATCTATATTACTCTCAATCATAATACCCAGCAGTCATGGAGATGGGCACATAATTTTGAATGTTTTAGTCTGTTTGGGCAGGTGTAAGAAAACACCACAGATGGGTAGCTTATAAACAGTAGGAATGTATTTCTCCCAGTTCTGTAGGGTAGCAGATTGGAGTGCCAGTGTAATTGAATGAGCGGCTTCTTCCAAGCTGTGGACTTCTTGTTGTATCCTCACACCAAGAGGGTAGGGGCTAGGGATCTCTCTGGAGCCTCTTGTATAAAGTATAATGCCATTCCTGAGGGTTCCCACCTCAGGACTTAAGCACCTCCCAACCATCCCACCTAGGAATACCATCCCCTTTGCAGGTTCAGATTTCAACATATGAATTTGAGGGTGGAGACATAAATATTCAGACTATAGCACTAAACCAAGTCATTCAGAAGTCTTCCCCAGGGTTTTCTTTTCTTTTAATTGGTGCTATAGAATGAGCTTAATCCCTCTTGGATAAAAAGATGTGAACTATGGGAGTGGCTGATGGCCTATTTTCAACCATGTGAAGGAAGCTGATCTTAGAACATGAGCTGGACGCCAGAGGGGATCAGAGAGGGAATTGGAGAAGGAAACACTTGGAAGCATTCAAGTCCTTTGTTCCATTAGCCCTGAGGGTCAGCTTCATCCCTCTCTTTCCCTTCTGTTCCAAAGATTTACCTTTTTTGCCACAGCCAGTTGAAGTCCTAATTGTTCTGCCAAATCAGAGGGAAGCAGCAGGGCAAGCAAGAGAGCTGTGTCTAAGGGTGAGGTTAGGCTATTACAGCTGAGCTGGATAAACAGATCAGAAGCCAGGGAGTGGAGGCAGGTGACACTCACTGATCCGGAGGGGATCAAAGCAACTGAATAGCAACTGACTGGCGTTGCTTCAAGGCCCATTTTTTGGGTTGCTGGTGGTGGTGGGTTTTTTCTTTTTTCATTTTGTTTTGTTTTGCCACCTACATTTCATATGGGCTTCCCGGGTGACACAGTGGTAAAGAATTCACCTGCTGATGCAGGAGCTGCAAGAGACTCAGGTTCAATCCCTGGGTTGGGAAGATCCCTTAGAGAAGAAAATGGCAACCCACACCAGTATTCTTGCTGGAAAATTCCATGGACAGAGGAGACTGGTGGGCTATAGTCCATGGGGTCACAAAGAGTTTGATATGACTAAGCACACATCACTGATCAGGAGGGGATCAAAGCAATTGAACTACTGACTGGAGTTGCTTCAAAACTCATTTTTATGGGTTTTGTTGGTGGTTTTTTTTTTTTCATTTTCTTTTTTTTTTTTTTTTGTTTGCCACCTACATTTCGTGGTGTAAAGCCTAAAGAAGCCTTTGAATGTTGCACAGAACTCTCAGTACCAAGGCCACAAGTTATCTGTGGGTAGTTATGGAGAAATGAGAGAACTGGATTTTAAAATAAAGGGTTTTCTGAGATGATACATAGAAAAACATAAGAGGAACCGTTGATGTTAGAAAGCATTAATTTATGCCTATGAATTTTTAGTTACTAAAATCTTGCTGGATATCTATGTTGACTCTTAGGGGCTAAAATTAGCACTAATTTATGCTGTGGTTGTTAGAGTCAGGTATGTTTAGAAAATGTTGCCCTAGATGGGAATCAGTGTAACATCAGTCTCAGTTTGGCCCCAGGCTCCCTTAACGGCAGCCACTCACTCTGCAGGCGTGTTTCCCACTGGGGATTTGATGGAGACTTTTCTTGTAGAGTTTATTGCTGAGACATGGTATTCATGCCTTGGCTTTGTAGCTTGTGTTTCTCCCCTCATCACATGCTGCCTCCCCCTGCCAAGTTAGGGTGGCATTACTTCATAGCTTTTAAAAACAGGCATTTCACCTTCCACGTGGTTTGAACTGGGGAGAATCTCCTTGTAACACCCACTCCTCACAAATATTGATATTTGACAACAATACACGTTGTCAAGCACATGTCCTAGTACAAGAAACTCTTAGTAAGAGGTAGGAACCCCAGCTAGCTAACTTGGGATCAGCAAAGAATTAAAGTCCTGATCAGCAACCAGAATGGGGGGCCAGGTGGGAAACTGGCTGCATGCCTGGCATTAGGAAGGGAGACTGCCCTTACGCCTCTGGGCTTGGCTTTTCCAAGAGTAGGAACTGGCTTCCCTCACCAGTGGGATTGGCAGGTCCCAATATGCTGCCATGCTGGATGGTGGCGGGCAACATCCTGGCTGCATGGGAGGGACAGGCCGCTAGTCTTTGTTCTTAGCAGCTGGATTAGAGGGGCTGGGATAGACTAGGTTGATAAGTAATTCACCTGGAAATTCTAAAATTTGAGATCATCCTTTCTTTTTGTGTGTGTGTGCATGGAAAGACTCTAAAATCCATTGTGGAAAGCATGATTATTTGTTTTTACAAAGCTATGACAGCAAGGAGATCAAACTAGTCAATCCTAAAGAAAATCAACCCTGAAGATTCATTGGAAGGACTGGTACTGAAGCTGAAGTTCCAATACTTTGGCCACTTGATGTGAAAACCCAACTCACTGGAAAAAACTGTGATGCTGGGAAAGATTGAAGGCAGGAGGAGGAGGGGGTGACAGAGGATGGGATGGTTGGATGGCATCACTGACTCAATGGACAAGAGTTTGAGCAAATTCTGGGTGGTAGTGAAGGACAGGGAAGCCTGGTGTGCTGCTCTTCATGGGGTCTCAAAGAATTGGACACAACTGAGCAACTGAACAAAATGAAGTGTTTCTCCTTTCATGTAGTGCTTTCAAGCACTTCTCCTTGTTCTAAACAAGTAAACACTCTGGTAGTTGAGATCTCTTCTCTTCCGCTGGCACTTTTTTCAGTTCCCTACCTCTATATCCCTTCTGGACGTCATTCTGGATTTGAAGCCCCATGGAGCAGAACTGAAAATGTCTACCTGTGATATTTCTTCTCAGAACTGTCTGTGTCACAACTGAATCCACAGCCGCCCAGAGGAGTTCGGTCTCGCGGGGATTCATTGAGCATCCCTGAGGTCCCAGGCACCGGGGCAGATACTGGACACATGATCCTGGACAGGACAGGATTGTTCCCTGCTGTCGCTTATCTTCATCAGCTGTTTTTATGAAACAGGTGGCAGGCTTTACAAGAGGTCTGGTAAAATTCTGCCTCGGGCACTGGAGTACCCTAAGGATTTAGAAGGATGTGTCAGTCTCAAATACAATTGTGATTGTGCTTCACCCAGTCAGTTTAGGGTGAGTGATGTAGGTGTTAGAGGCCAAAGTGGTTTAGGACCTGGGAGTCCTTCTCAACGTCTGCCCCATGCAGGACTCTTTTCTACATGGTAGGATGTGACTTCCCCTTTGGCCTCAGGGATGAGCATGCAAAAAGAGAAAACAAGGAAGACAGAGCTTCTGGGCTATTGTTCATCAGAAAAGTCAACTTTATATTTCCCAGCAGATTCATCCTGACAGTTTTTCTTTCCCACTGAACTGAAGCCCCTGTCTGAGAGATAGGAAGTCCAGATTGGGTCTCAGAGCAGTTTGATCTCTAACAGATGGACTGCTATTCCTTTATACTATCCTGTTCAGTTTCTTGCAGAAAAAGATTCTTGCTCTGACCATTTTGCTGCTGGCCAGAGATGACATTTTGTTCCTAATTTCTGAGTAGCTGCCTTTGGGTGATTCAGCATGGATGAAGAGGAGAAACGCTGTCAGGCTGGAGCGTGGTTTGGACAGCCCATTGCTGTGGAGACTGAGGAGCAGGCTGAGGCAATTGTGGGCAGAAGCAGGGGCTGCATATGTTGGGTGGGAGGGTAAAGGAGTGATCAGGGACAGTGCTTGAGCTCAGGGGTCTTGAGGAATGAAAGGACAGCACAGTAAGTCTGGCCAGATCCTATCTGTGAACTCAAACCAAAGGGAAGGGAATTCACTCTTCCTGAGCAGGCTCTGTATACATGTCATGCTACTTAACTCCTTGCAGAAAGTTGAGCACCATGAGGACCTGAAGCCAAAGAGACTAAGTCCTATTCCTTAGGCCACACAGAAGATGTTGGCCTCAAGTTCAAACTTGGGCCTGCTGATTCCAAAACTGGTACCCTGTCTGCCCCGCTAAGCCCTCTGGATGTAGAAGAGCCCCTGATCACCTGCCGTTCAGAGCAGTACCAGTGATGTTGTCCTAGGGCACAGAAGATGAAGACTCAACTCTCTGCTGCCTTTCTGTTATTCAGGGGCTAGTCTCTGGCTGTCAGTTTCTGTTGATTCATCTCCTGGTACGGAGAAAGCAATCGCACCCCACTCTAGTACTCTTGCCTGGAAAATCCCATGGATAGAGGAGCCTGGTAGGCTGCAGTCCATGGGGTCGCTAAGAGTTGGACACAACTGAAGTGACTTAGCAGCAGCAGCAGCATCTCCTGGTATTTTTTTGGCAAGCAGCCAACCCATTCATTCCCTATAGTGGGACCACCATAGGGCCATGTAGGAGCCTAGAAAAAGCCAAATTTTCCAGATCAAGGTTCATTGTCAGACTGTTAAATTAAATCCTCCAATACAAGTGATAGCACTTGGCCTGGTTCACCTCGATTTCAGCAATGTGGCCCCCTCTATCTCTCACTTTGAGTGCTTGAGTTCTGTAGCTCCGGTCCACGCAGAGGAATGGTTCACAGATGATGCTGGCCACACTCGAGGGGTGTGGGGGGTGTCAGGCATGGACAGGGGTTGTGACCTCCCTCAGCCCCAGCATGGATGTCAACCAGATTTTTGGGGTGTCACGACCAGCTCCTGAGACTGAGCCTCCTGTGGGACCCTTCCTTTCCAGGTGGGATCCACCACTTCCATGGGGCATCATCTCTGTGACGAAGAGAGTGAATAGGAAGGAGGAAAGACAGTCCTTGTGAATCAGAGGCTTGAGAAGCGGTGGGGAGCCAGCTCGGGGATTGGGCAAGGCTTTGGAGATGGGAAGAACCACAGCTGGGTGATCCTGGCCGCTGTGTGGATGCGACACAGTTGATTCTCCTGTGGGCTGATTTTTTTTTTTTTAATAGAACACTTCTCCTGCTAATAAGCTAGCAGAGCTCTGTTCCTCTCTTTATAAGAGGGTGTGGATGACGTAGTTCTATCAACACTTCCCTGTGTTTTTTCAACTGTAGCTTTTTCATCTCACACCTTGCAGTTACAGATTTATTCTTCATATTCACTCCTCTCATGCCTCCTTGTTTAAATAGGTGTTTAGGTCCTTCTAAAAAGCTCAGCGCAAACCTGCTGCCATTGATGGAACCCTAGCTATGTGCCAGGGGTCTGTTTAGCATCATATATGCACTTACCTCATTTAATCTTCGCAGCAACTTTAGGTGTACATCTCCAGTTCACAAATGAGAAAATAAGCCCAGAGAGGTTCAGCAACTTGCTCAAGGTTGCATAGCTGCTTATAAGTGGCAGAACTGGAATTTGAGCTTAGATCTGTCTAGTCCCAAGGACTGTGCTCCAGGCACCCTCTTCTGGCAGTGTCCTGCTCTGTGAGGTTAAGAGGTGGCTCTTCAGGTCTCACTCTAGTATCTGTGATGTTGGTGGAGGGAAAAGGAACCCTACCTGCAGCGGGGGCTCCCCAAGGAGTGGCAGGGCCATGTAACTGGGGCCTCCGGGTCTCGGCTTTTGGCAGAAGCTCCTCCAAATCTGCATGATGCTCCAAGCAGGCAGTCAGGGAGCCTCCTGCCTCCTTCAGGGAGGCAGCTGCTATTTCCAGCTCTGTGATGTGAGCAGGCCCCCCAGAGAAAGAATTATTGCAAACCTGGCCTTTTCCCCTCTCTGTTCCAGTGACTGCAACTCCTGGCTGTAGCTGGAGGTCTAGATTGCAAGATACGGAAAGAGCTGGGCCCACTTTCTGGTCGCTTCTTGGCAGCGAGCGCTCATGTTTTTACAGCCGCCACAGGCTGCTTCCTGGAGTCTCCTTCCTGGAGACTCTAAGGTGGAAATAAGTAAACTCACCTCTTCCCACTTTCCCTGCCCCCGTCAGGCAGCTGTCTGGATTTGCTGTGGTCACAGCCTCCCCTCACTGGGCAGTGGCCCTCATTGGAAGAGGTTGATTTCAAGGCACTCCTGGAAATGTGTTGCAGGTGGGCTCTAGGGCACTTGGCTTGTCGGCCGCCTCTTCAGTTCTGTTTGTTTTGTCTAATTGTGTTTTCTCTGCCGATTTGTCTGAGTAAAGTTTCTCTTCCCCACTTTGTCTGAGGTGCATCTGGTACCCATTTGGCTGGGGAGGGAGCAGAAGCAGGGTTGTTAATTGACTGCTTGGCACAGGGCTGCAAAAAGTAAACTCAGGAGAAAGACAAGGTCTGAGAGCGTGGAGGATGTGGTTGGTTGAAGCCCTTGCACATAGCAGAAATCCCACAACCTCCATCCTTCTATCTAGGCTCTGTCCAGAAGGCCAAGTGAAGGACTTTGATGTGATCCTGAAACTGAGTGGCAACTCCGACTTCAGCAGAGGCCCCAAAGGCGGCCCATCGTTTCTTGCTCAGGGCTTCGGGCTTCTGGGCAGGCAGCCAGGGTTCCACGAGGCTTTGCTTGCTGGGAGGGGAGAAGGAAAGGGCTAGAGAAGATCACCTGTGTCTCTGTTTCTGCTTTCATCTGGTTTGCAGTTGGGCATCTGGTTCTGCAGCAGGAATTTTGGCCCCCGACCCAGGTCTTGTTACAGGACGCCTGACAGGAGTAAAAGTGAAGCAGAAGCACCTGGAATCCCCATTCCTGGCAGGGACCCAGCGCCAGCCCAGCCACAGCGGGGGCCGCTCTCGGCCTGTCCACCTGCCTGCTCCTCTGTATCTCTGACTTTGAGAGGCCCAAAAGAGCAAGGGCCTTAGAGTCACACAGTTTGGGTTTCAAATTGTGTTCCTACTTTGTGTGTGTCATCTGGTAAGTGCCTGTTCATTTTGGAACCTCAGTTCCCTCTGTAAAATGTGACAAATCACACTTTTCTGAAGAGTAAATGAAATGCTTGAAAACATACCTCTCTAAAGACCACACATATCACTTCATTCATTCCATACAAACCTAGGAGGAAGTAGTATCATCATCATCATGACCATCCTGTTTTATGGAGGAGGAAACTGAGGCAGAGACAGGCTGGAACCTGGGACCCACCACCGAATTGCTTGCACCTGGACAAAGTCTTCTCCAGCAGCAGCATACAAGGAAACGAGTTGTTTATTAACTAAGTGGTGTCCAACTCTTTGCAACCCCATGCACTGCAGCACACCAGGCTTCCCTGTCCTTCACTATCTCCCGGAGTTTGCTCAAACTCATGTCCATTGAGTCAGTGATGCCATCCAATCATCTCGTCCTCTGCCATCTGTTTCTCCTCTTGCCTTCAATCTTTCCTAGGATCAGGGTCTTTTCCAGAGAGTTGGCTCTTTGCATCAAGTGGCCAAAGTATTGGAGATTCAGTTTCAGCATTAGTCCTTCCAATGAATCTTCAGGGTTGATATCCTTTAGGATCGACTGGGTTGATCTCCTTGCAGTCCAAGGGACTCTATGAGGGACTAAAGAAACTATAAGGAACTCATGTGCAGTTGGGGCAGTTATGAGCAATAGGATACAAAGAGGCCACAAACCAATTGCTGTTTCTTAGGTGCCTGAAGCAAAAGCAGGGTACTGCGCATGATCCCAGCACATGGCACCACGATGGGGGTGGGCAGATCATCCAAGCTAGCCGCCTCCTGCCCCACCCAGGGACCTGGCCCGTGTTACTGTATCTAAGGACCTAAGCAGCTCCTCTCCAGGAGCGAGCAAGAACACCTGTTCCTTGTTGTCGCTTCCTCGTGCTGCTGCATGGACCCCAGTAGAGGTGTGCCTGCCTGTTACCAATTTCTATTGATTGAAGAGTCCAAGGGCCCAGGTCGGTAACAGAGAAGCTAGTATCTTGTCCGTGGTCTCACGGCTAGGTAGTGGCAGAGCCCAGACCCCAGGCAGCAGTCACGCCCCGAGCCTACACCCCCGAGGCTATGCTCTCCTGCCTCTGGGAAAGCGGGGAAGCCCCTGGGGCCTGGGCAGGGAAGGCTCACGCTGAACACTGGCCCTTCCTCTGACTGCCTAGGGGCTGCTGGAGCTGCTTGGGGGGTCATCCTGGCCGCTCTCTGCAAGGGCAATGATGTGGGGCCAGCAAACAGTCCAAGAAAGAGCGTGAGGAGCCTAGGCTGCTGGCTCGGGAAGGACTCGCGAGGCGCCAATACAAGTAAGGTCAGTGGGAGCCCGAGGGGCAAAAGAGAGGACTGGGGAACTGGGACTGCCCCAGCCTGTCCCCTTGTGGATGCTTTTGAAATCCACACCGTCTGCTTCTGACGGGCTCTGAGGAGTCGGGAGGTCAGACCTGATCACTTGCCTTGGTGGTGACGGCTGTGTTCTCCAGGCATCTCCAGATTCGGGGTCCCTCCAGCTGGCTGCTCCTGCCCCAGCCACCTTCATGAGAGTCACCTCCTCCCCTCTTAGCTTTTACCCCAGGTTGATGCTCTCACATTTCTTGTGCCACTCTAGGGCCCCGTTGCCATGAGGCTTGACTGCAGCTCACAGGCCAGGGAGGGCAGGAGGTCTGTGTCTGAAGCCAGGGCATCTGTGGAAGTGACTTCCAATGCTTTCTTACCCAACAACTGTGGTGAACAGGCAACTCAGCAGTCATGACCTGATAAGAGCATAACATTGAGGATCAGACCTCACGGGGGATAAAGGTGTTAGTCATGGCCTAGAGCCATCAACTTACAACAGCTAAGTGTGGCCAGAGCATGAAGAAAATGGAAAATGGGTGGGAGAAACAGATGATGAGTATCAGTCATGGACTTGAGATCAGCTGGGGCAGGGGACCAGCACTTGTTTCACTTACCCACTTGCATTAAAGGTCTGTCAAAGGTCACAGACTCGAATAAAGACTCAGTTGGACTTAGAGGGTCTCTAATAGATACGAGAGGTGCAGGGGACATTCCTGTGCCTTCGTTCAAATCCCCTCAGCCTCACTCGCTACCTGGCTGTTTCAGGGACCAGGTCTGTTCAGGCTTCAACCCAGCTCAGCTCCATGGTAGGGTGACTGTGTCCTGCCCCAGGGCTTCCTGGAGTGGGAATGTCAAGTTCATTGGGTGCTCACCCAGGGATAACCAGAGATGCAGGGCAGTTAGTGCAGGGGGCCACCCGTGGCCAATGGAAAAGGAGCCTGTGGGTAAATGCTTACTCCTTTCATCCCCTGAGCAGAGAAGTCTGAGCTGCTTCCCATCAGGCTCTATGGAAAGTCCCACGGGATGAATCTTCTGTTGTCCATGGTGGGGCGGTCAACTTGGTCATGGGTCTTTGCCTTTCCTACTCTTCTGTGTCACTTCTCAGGACCAGTGTCTGGAACCCTGAGGTCACTTCCCATATAAACTACCTCTGTCTCAGGCACCACTTTTAGGGGAACTGGAGCTAAGACAGCTATGTGTAAAGTTGCAAGAGGGAGGGAAATGTGTGGAACAGTCCTTTCACAAAGTAGAAACATGGGCACACTGGGGAAGTAGCACAAAACTGCCAGATGTGCTGGGGCCTATTTGAGTGTGTGTGTTCAAGGTGAACCCCCAGCTCCTCTGAATTTTCTACCACAGCTTTGAGAATCTCAATCTTATCACAAAATACATGGATGTGGATTTAATCTGGAATAGGCTCTTGCCAGATGAATTTGATAAAAAGAGAAAGGCAGGAAAAATAAGAGAATTCCCAAAGCAGTAATTATAATGGTGACTCTTGGAATTAAGTAGAATAAGGAGGAAAGTGAGAATATAAGGGGAATATATATATATAGATATACATATATCTATATATATATATAAAGGGAGGTGGTAGGGTGAGTGGATTGATATCAGAGAGTGGTGATGATAGAGTTAGGGACACAAGCATGGATCAGATGTGGGTCAGATGGCATGGGGATCAAAGATTGTTAGAGGTGAGGGGTCATGGGTCTCAGAAGGCAAAGTATTGGATGGGTCACTGTTCTCCAAGGTTGTTACGTCACCAAGAATGGTGCCAGGAATGGGGAGAGGGGTATGAATTGGAAAGTGGGATTGACATGTACACTGCCACGTGTGAAATAGATAGCTCAGGGAAACCTGCTCTAAAGCACAGGGCGCCGAGCTCGGTGCTCGGTGCTGACCTATAGGAGTGGGGTGGTGGAGGGGTGGAGGGGGCCTAAGAAGGAGGGGGTACATGTGTACCTTTAGCTAATTCGCTTCGTTGTACAGCAGAAAACAAATGCAACATTGTATAGCAATCATACTTCCAAAAAAATTGTTGCTGGAAAAAAAAGGACAGTAGGTTGGGAGATAACAGTAGCAAGTCCAGATGGCCGGTCATAAAGTCTGGTGTGAATTTCAAAGGATCTGGGGGTTTTGAAGGAGGAAGGACGATAATTGCAAGTACAACAGGACACTTCCCCTACCCTTGAGCCCTCTGGGATATAGTCTCCCCTCCATCCCCACACTTTGAAGTGAGAATGGGGGTGGGGCCGGAATGACCTCCACTTAAGAGGCTGTGGATGAGGTGGTATTTGCAGGGGACAGCCAAATTTCCATTAGGGCAAGATATGAAGGGACCTTACAAAAAAACAATGAAAGATACAGGGTACTTGTTGATGACAGATCCCGAGTGTCAGGGTACATAGTATGTAAAGGCTGGAAACATGGACAGGGAGTGAGAAACAGATAATACTCACCTTGTATTGTAGGAGTAGGATTATTGCAACTTTGAGACATAGTTTAATGTAAAGGGGCCAGGAGAATGTTTGGGGAAGATGCTGCTGCTGCTGGTGATGATGGTGACTGTCAAAAGTGTTAAAGTTGAATTATAGGGAATGTGAGAAGAAGCACTGGTCTGGGAGACTGTCTTGCATCTCATTCTGGCTCCTCTGTGAGTTAACTGTGTGACCTTAGACAATCAATCACATTTTCTCTCTGGGTCGGGATTCCTCCATCTATAAAACAACACAGTTAGACAACATCACTGGTTGTCAACTCTGAGGTGGCAGAGTGGTCATACATACAAAATAGATGATAAGTTTTCTGAAACAACTTTTTAAAAACATGTGTATTTGTTCCTCCTCAGCCCCCATCCCCAAGAGGTTGCATTTCATTCTCTGGGGGCAAAGACCCAGATGTGTATTTTGGAAAAAGCCACCCCTCCTCCAACTCCCAGCCGCACTGAGTGATTTAATAAGTGCCCGTCTCCCCAGCCCTGTTTTCTTTCTTCAGGGAATTGCTTTGCTGAGAAGCTAGTCTTTTCTCTCCCAAATGTCATCGCTCAGAAAGTGATAGTGAGAAAGATGTGGTTAGTCAGAGCTGGGTCAGGGCGTTTATCAGAGGCACCAGATGCCCTGAGCTCTGCCCTTGGTGGGCAGATGGCCAAAGAGCCAGCAGCTTTATTTTTACAGCTTCATTCTTTGGGCCTGTCCCCATTCAAATGCATAAGGATGAGAACCGAATCTCAGCTCACTTTTGTTGCTATTTTTTGGGGTTTGGGGTTTAATATCAGGCCACACCATGCTGTTGACCAACCTAAGCATTGGCTCTGCTTGAGAAGGGTGCCCCCTTGGCTGGTAATTGGGGGAAGCACAGGACATATAGGTCCAAAGGGGGGGAGTGAACTCAATACGCTGACTCCCCTATACCCACAGCACCTAGAGATGTACTCAGCACACAGTAGGGACTCAACAAATACTTGTTAAACTGAAATCTAAGCGGGGAAACAAAGTCAGATATGACTGAGCAACTAACATTACTACTACTACTAAGAAAAAGCAGTAAGAGATCAGAGAATAGCCATTTAGGAGAATTCATTGGTTTTCAACCACAGGAAAGAGAATGGCTTCAGAGAAGTACAATTTTATGCTGAGTCCAGCTAGCATTAGAGTTGAAGGGCAGAATAAAATTAAAATCACTGACTTGCAACTTGAGAGTTGACCACCTACAGACCTTCTCTGAGCAGATGTTTCTAGTAAGAAAAATGATTAAGAAAGTGATCAACAAATAACAAAGAAACCATAGACCTGTAAGATTAATAGTTAAATCTGAAAAAGTTTTAGATTCAAGGTAAAAATCTTCCCAACCAAGGGACTGAATCCACATCTCCTGTGTTGCGGGCAGAAATTCTACTGCTGAGCCATCAGGGAAGCCCTACTATAACTAAACTAAAATTAAAATCCCAAATGATTTCAAGATGGTGAGGTTTGGATGGAGAAGACAGAGCTGACTAATACTGGAATTGTATCAAATCACTAGATAACTTTCAGGAACATTATAGAGGTATTAACAAATACCATAAGGTCATAGAAAACATATTTAAATATGTGTTAAAACATAAGAATGATCAACAGAAACATGGAAATAGGTTATATAATGTCCAAAGTATTGGAGGAAAAAAATTCAAAGTATTTAAAATCAATTTAAACATATAGTTTAAAAAAAGGGAAATGAAGATTTTTTTAAGGTAGGATACATGGAAAAGATAAGATTGTAGAAATCCATTCAGTCATATTAGTAATCATGATCCTTGTACATGGATTAAATTTCCCCTATTGAAAAAGATTCACAGATTGGGTAAAACAAAATTCAGTGTGGGTCATGATATGAAAAGATTGGAAAGCACTACTCCTAGGTGGTGCTAGTCGTAAAGAACCTGCCTGCCAATGCAGGAGATGTGAGATGTAGGTTGGATCCCTGGGTGGGGAAGATCCCCTGGAAGAGGGCATGGCAACCCATTCCAGTATTCTTGCCTGGAGAATCCCATGAACAGTGGAGACTGGTTGGTTACAATCCATGGGGTTGCAAAGAGTTGGACACGACTGAAGTGACTTAGCATGCATGCAGAGCACATGTAGTTTCAGAATATATACCCAGGAGTGAACTTTCTGAGTCAGAGAGTATGTGCCTATTTGGTTTTACTAGATGCTGCCTCATTGCTCTCCAAGTTAACTGCATTAATTACCTTTAGAGTCATGTTAGAGTTCCCATTGCCAAATCTCAATATTGTTAGGCTTCAAAATTTTTGCCAGTACATTGGGTATAGATTTTATCTCATTATTGTATTTCATGTTACTTTGCTTACTAATGAGGTTGAGCATCTTTGTATTTTTTTTTTTTTTGCTCTTCCAGTTTATTATGTGAATAGCTTGTTCCTATCATGTGTATACATTTTGGCTTGTTCTTACTGGTTTTTTTTTTTTATTAGTTGGAGGCTAATTACTTCACAACATTTCAGTGGGTTTTGTCATACATTGATATGAATCAGCCATAGATTTACACGTATTCCCCATCCCGATCCCCCCTGCCACCTCCCTCTCCACCCGATTCCTCTGGGTCTTCCCAGTGCACCAGGCCCGAGCACTTGTCTCATGCATCCCACCTGGGCTGGTGATCTGTTTCACCATAGATAAGTATACATGCTGTTTTGAAACATCCCACCCTCACTTCTCCCACAGAGTTCAAAAGTCTGTTCTGTACATCTGTGTCTCTTTTTCTGTTTTGCATATAGGGTTATCGTTACCATCTTTCTAAATTCCATATATATGTGTTAGTATACTGTATTGGTCTTTATCTTTCTGGCTTACTTCACTCTGTATAATGGGCTCCAGTTTCATCCATCTCATTAGAACTGATTCAAATGAATTCTTTTTAATGGCTGAGTAATATTCCATGGTGTATATGTACCACAGCTTCCTTATCCATTCATCTGCTGATGGGCATCTAGGTTGCTTCCATGTCCTGGCTATTATAAACAGTGCTGCGATGAACATTGGGGTGCACGTGTCTCTTTCAGATCTGGTTTCCTCAGTGTGTATGCCCAGAAGTGGGATTGCTGGGTCATATGGCAGTTCTATTTCCAGTTTTTTAAGAAATCTCCACACTGTTTTCCATAGTGGCTGTACTAGTTTGCATTCCCACCAACAGTGTAAGAGGGTTCCCTTTTCTCACACCCTCTCCAGCATTTATTGCTTGTAGACTTTTGGATAGCAGCCATCCTGACTGGCGTGTAATGGTACCTCATTGTGGTTTTGATTTGCATTTCTCTAATAATGAGTGATGTTGAGCATCTTTTCATGTGTTTGTTAGCCATCTGTATGTCTTCTTTGGAGAAATGTCTGTTTAGTTCTTTGGCCCATTTTTTGATTGGGTCATTTATTTTTCTGGAATTGAGCTGCAGGGGTTGCTTGTATATTTTTGAGATTAATCCTTTGTCTGTTTCTTCGTTTGCTATTATTTTCTCCCAATCTGAGGGCTGTCTTTTCACCTTACTTATAGTTTCCTTTGTAGTGCAAAAGCTTTTAAGTTTCATTAGGTCCCATTTGTTTAGTTTTGCTTTTATTTCCAATATTCTGGGAGGTGGGTCATAGAGGATCTTGCTGTGATTTATGTCGGAGAGTGTTTTGCCTATGTTCTCCTCTAGGAGTTTTATAGTTTCTGGTCTTACATTTAGATCTTTAATCCATTTTGAGTTTATTTTTGTGTATGGTGTTAGAAAGTGTTCTAGTTTCATTCTTTTACAAGTGGTTGACCAGTTTTCCCAGCACCACTTGTTAAAGAGGTTGTCTTTTTTCCATTGTATATCCTTGCCTCCTTTGTCAAAGATAAGGTGTCCATAGGTTCGTGGATTTATCTCTGGGCTTTCTATTCTGTTCCATTGATCTATATTTCTGTCTTTGTGCCAGTACCATACTGTCTTGATGACTGTGGCTTTGTAGTAGAGCCTGAAGTCAGGCAGGTTGATTCCTCCAGTTCCATTCTTCTTTTTCAAGATTACTTTGGCTATTCGAGGTTTTTTTGTATTTCCATACAAATTGTGAAATTCTTTGGTCTAGTTCTGTGAAAAATACCGTTGGTAGCTTGATAGGGATTGCATTGAATCTATAGATTGCTTTGGGTAGAATAGCCATTTTGACAATATTGATTCTTCCAATCCATGAACACGGTATGTTTCTCCATCTGTTTGTGTCCTCTTTGATTTCTTTCATCAGTGTTTTATAGTTTTCTATGTATAGGTCTTTTGTTTCTTTAGGTAGATATACTCCTAAGTATTTTATTCTTTTTGTTGCAATGGTGAATGGTATTGTTTCCTTAATTTCTCTTTCTGTTTTTTCATTGTTAGTATATAGGAATGCAAGGGATTTCTGTGTGTTAATTTTATATCCTGCAACTTTACTATATTCATTGATTAGCTCTAGTAATTTTCTGGTAGAGTCTTTAGGGTTTTCTATGTAGAGGATCATGTCATCTGCAAACAGTGAGAGTTTCACTTCTTCTTTTCCTATCTGGATTCCTTTTACTTCTTTTTCTGCTCTGATTGCTGTGGCCAAAACTTCCAACACTATGTTGAATAGTAGTGGTGAGAGTGGGCACCCTTGTCTTGTTCCTGATTTCAGGGGAAATGCTTTCAATTTTTCACCATTGAGGGTGATGCTTGCTGTGGGTTTGTCATATATAGCTTTTATTATGTTGAGGTATGTTCCTTCTATTCCTGCTTTTTGGAGAGTTTTAATCATAAATGAGTGTTGAATTTTGTCAAAGGCTTTCTCTGCATCTATTGAGATAATCATATGGTTTTTATCTTTCAATTTGTTAATGTGGTGTATTACATTGATTGATTTGCGGATATTAAAGAATCCTTGCATTCCTGGGATAAAGCCCACTTGGTCATGGTGTATGATTTTTTAATATGTTGTTGGATTCTGTTTGCTAGAATTTTGTTAAGGATTTTTGCATCTATGTTCATCAGTGATATTGGCCTGTAGTTTTCTTTTTTTGTGGCATCTTTGTCTGGTTTTGGAATTAGGGTGATGGTGGCCTCATAGAATGAGTTTGGAAGCTTACCTTCATCTGCAATTTTCTGGAAGAGTTTGAGTAAGATAGGTGTTAGCTCTTCTCTAAATTTTTGGTAGAATTCAGCTGTGAAGCCATCTGGTCCTGGGCTTTTGTTTGCTGGAAGATTTTTGATTACAGTTTCGATTTCCTTGCTTGTGATGGGTCTGTTAAGATCTTCTATTTCTTCCTGGTTCAGTTTTGGAAAGTTATACTTTTCTAAGAATTTGTCCATTTCATCCAAGTTGTCCATTTTATTGGCATAGAGCTGCTGGTAGTAGTCTCTGATGATCCTTTGTATTTCAGTGTTGTCTGTTGTGATCTCTCCATTTTCATTTCTAATTTTGTTAATTTGGTTCTTCTCTCTTTGTTTCTTAATGAGTCTTGCTAATGGTTTGTCAATTTTGTTTATTTTTTCAAAAAACCAGCTTTTAGCTTTGTTGATTTTTGCTATGGTCTCTTTAGTTTCTTTTGCATTTATTTCTGCCCTGATTTTTTTTTTTTTTTTTAAGACACATTCCACATTTTATTTACAATTTAAGACTAATTTTAATCTCCAAATCACATATCCATACACCTAATTCCTTTTTGATTTCATTTAAACGTAAATGCATGGTCTGTCCAACAAAGACTGTAAACAAATATTTACCACATCTGTTACATGGAACACACAGGAACAGCTTGTAACAGAAATTCATCCACCTCCCCCACAACATTTTTTATTATAAATACAGGTATCAAAACAATCCTGAACATATTTTTGATACTACTAGTAGTCAGCACCCATACCGCTTCAAAAATGAACACACTTTGTGACAATATTCATTGTACCTGCTACTTTAGACAATTTCAACTGAAGCTCTTTCTCTAAGCAAGATGATGGAGCACGCCACTCGAGTTTCCTTCTTGGCTTTCTCGTCAGAAACACACCTGCCTGCACAGCCAGCCGACACTTCTTGCCGTGCTCTCACCTGCAAACCTGAGTTCCAGTGAGGACTCCAGGTGCGTGCTTAAGTGGTGGTGCCTTAACAAGAAAAGACTGCTGAATTTTCCTCCTGTTACCTGAAAACATAATGGGTGTACATATATTAAATATATTCTTACAAATGTCCAGGTCATGTTTACCAGCTGGAATTATCTTACTTTAATGTGTGGGTATTTTGCATTGTGATATTTAATCAAGACATTAACATGAGTAGAAGGTTGCTGATTTAAGACAAGTTTGAGATCCACTAAAATTAATTGTTGTATGTTTGTCCTTCTGGTGGCTGTGGAAGCTTCATATTTTCTTTGGACATCATTAGACGTCTTAGCTCTTGAAGTACAACTTTAATGCTATATGAATTTTGCCATTTTGCTAACACTGGTATGCTTCGTGCATCCACCATTCCACTGTTATTATTTATTCCATTCATATTAATTTTGGTTACAAATCTAACTGATGGAGGAGCTTCTGGGTATTTAGGTCCACATTCTACTTTCAGGCTATATATTCTGTTTTCATAATTTGTCCGTGGTGGCCCAATGATCATGCCTGTCCACCTTGTGAGTGTCATGTCTTCGTCATCTTCCAGGCCCCAGCTGACCGTACCATCGCCCACTCCTTTCTGTCCTTCTTCAAGTTCTTCCAACAAACGAAAATTACGAGGAACTTTAACACCTTGCTCGTTGCTTTTACTTAGTCTGCACCGCAGTTTTCCACTCACAGGAAAGACAGACAACACGCATTCAGTCAGGTAAGAATGGGCCCTCCGCCCACGTCAGGACGAGCCGTAGGATCCGACTGGCTCCATCCACGACCCCCACACAAGCCATCGCGCGCGGAGGTGGACAGCGGGCCGACCCAGACTCCTCTTCTCGCTCCCGCATCACCAGCGGAACCCCGCCAGCCGGACCCTGCACCGCCTGCCGGACCCCCGGCGAGCCCGGCCCAGCCCAGCCCCCCGGCGCGCAGCCAACGCGGGGCACGACCGCCGCCCCGACGGTCGCCAGGACCCTCCCTGCTCCGCCTGCGCTCCGCAGGAAGTCTGGCGTTCGAGGGGCCGTACTGTGGCTTCCCTCACACCGCCAGGCCGGCCGCCAGCTGCAAGATGAGGCGCCGCGCGGGTCGGGGTGGAAAAGCAAGTAGCCCGGCAAGGACTGCCCTGATTTTTAAGATTTCTTTCCTTCTGCTAACCTTGGGGTTCTTCATTTCTTCCTTCTCTAATTGCTTTAGGTGTAGAGTTAGGTTATTTATTTGGTTTTTTTCTTGTTTCTTGATGTAAGCCTGTAATGCTATGAACCTTCCCCTTAGCACTGCTTTTACAGTGTCCCATAGGTTTTGGGTTGTTGTGTTTTCATTTTCATTCATTTCTATACATATTTTGATTTCTTTTTTGATTTCTTCTATGATTTGTTGGTTATTCAGAAGCGTGTTATTTAGCCTCCATATGTTTGAAGTTTTAACAATTTTTTTCCTGTAATTGAGATCTAATCTTACTGCACTGTGGTCAGAAAAGATGACTGGAATGATTTCAATTTTTTTGAATTTTCCAAGACCAGATTTATGGCCCAGGATGTGATCTATTCTGGAGAAGGTTCCGTGTGCACTTGAGAAAAAGGTGAAGTTGATTGTTTTGGGGTGAAATGTCCTATAGATATCAATTAGGTCTAGCTGGTCCATTGTGTCATTTAAGGTTTGTGTTTCCTTGTTAATTTTCTGTTTGGTTGATCTATCCATAGTTGTGAGTGGGGTATTAAAGTCTCCCACTATTATTGTGTTACTATTAATTTCCTCTTTCATACTCGTTAGTGTTTGCCGCACATATTGCGGTGCTCCTATGTTGGGTGCATATATATTTATAATTGTTATATCTTCTTCTTTGATTGATCCTTTGATCATTATGTAGTGTCCTTCTTTGTCTCTTTTCACATCCTTTATTTGAAAGTCTATTTTATCTGATATGAGTATTGCGACTCCTGCTTTCTTTTGGTCTCCATTTGCATGAAATATTTTTTTCCAGCCCTTCACTTTTAGTCTGTACGTGTCTCTTGTTTTGAGGTGGGTCTCTTGTAGACAGCATATATAGGGGTCTTGTTTTTGTATCCATTCAGCCGATCTTTGTCTTTTGGTTGGGGCATTCAACCCATTTACATTTAAGGTAATTATTCATAGGTGTGGTCCCGTTGCCATTTACTTTGTTGTTTTGGGTTCACGTTTATACAACCTTTCTGCATTTCCTGTCTAGAGAAGATCCTTTAGCATTTGTTGAAGAGCTGGTTTGGTGGTGCTGAATTCTCTCAGCTTTTGCTTATCTGTAAAGCTTTTGAGTTCTCCTTCATATCTGAATGAGATCCTTGCTGGATACAGTAATCTAGGTTGTAGGTTATTCTCTTTCATTACTTTCAGTACGTCCTGCCATTCCCTTCTGGCCTGGAGGGTTTCTATTGATAGATCAGCTGTTATCCTTATGGGAATCCCTTTGTGTGTTATTTGTTGTTTCTCCCTTGCTGCTTTTAATATTTGTTCTTTGTGTTTGATCTTTGTTAATTTGATTAATATGTGTCTTGGGGTGTTTCGCCTTGGGTTTATCCTGTTTGGGACTCTCTGGGTTTCTTGGACTTGGGTGGCTATTTCCTTTCCCATTTTAGGGAAGTTTTCAGCTATTATCTCCTCAAGTATTTTCTCATGGCCTTTCTTTTGTCTTCTTCTTCTGGGACTCCTATGATTCGAATGTGGGGCGTTTCACATTGTCCAGAGGTCCCTGAGGTTGTCCTCATTTCTTTTGATCCTTTTTTCTTTTTTCCTCTCTGCTTCATTTATTTCCACCATTTTATCTTCTACCTCACTTATCCTATCTTCTGCCTCCGTTATTCTACTCTTGGTTCCCTCCAAAGTGTTTTTGATCTCATTCATTGCATTATTCATTTTTAATTGACTCTTTTTTATTTCTTCTAGGTCTTTATTAAACATTTCTTGCATCTTTTCAATCTTTGTCTCCAGGCTATTTATCTGTAACTCCATTTTGTTTTCAAGATTTTGGATCATTTTTTATTATCATTATTCTAAATTCTTTTTCAGGTAGATTCCCTATCTTCTCCTCTTTTGTTTGACTTGGTGGGCATTTTTCATGTTCCTTTACCTGTTGGGTATTTCTTTGCCTTTTCATCTTGTTTAGATTGCTGTGTCTGGACTGGGCTTTCTGTATTCTGGAGGTCTGTGGTTCCTTTTTATTGTGGAGGATTTACCCAGTGGGTGGGGTTAGACGATTGGCTTGTCAAGGTTTCCTGGTTAGGGGAGCTTGTGTCAGTGTTCTGGTGCGTGGAACTTGATTTCTTCTCTTTGGAGAGCAATGGAGTGCCCAGTAATGAGTTTTGAGATGGGTCTATGTGTTAGGTGTGACCTTGGGCAGCCTGTATGTTGACGTTCAGGGCTATGTTCCTGCGTTGCTGGAGAATTTGCGTGGTATGTCTTGCTCTAAAACTTATTGGCTCTTGGGTGGTGGTTGGTTTCAGTGTAGGTATGGAGGCTTTTGGACGGTCACTTATTACTTAAAGTTCCATGTAGTCAGGAGTTTTCTGGTGTTCTCAGGTTTTGGGCTTAAGTCTCGTGCCTCTGGATTTCAGTTTTATTCTTCCTGTAGTCTCAGGACTTCTCCAACTATACAGCACTGATAAGAAAACTTCTAGGTTAATGGCTAAAAGATTCTCCCCTGTTAGGGACACCCAGAGAGGTTCACAGAGTTACATGAAGAAGAGGAGAGGGAGGAGGGAGATAGAGATGAGCAGGAGGAGAAAAAGGGGGACTCAAGAGGAGAGAGACAGATCTACGCAGCTGTCTGTTCCCAGAGTGTTCTCCGTAGCCCAGTCACCTACAAAGATTCACAGAATTGGATTGGGAAGAGAAGGGGAAAGGAGGAAATAGAGGTGTTCTGAGGTAGAAAACAGAGAGTCAAGATTGGGAGAGAGTAATCAACACACTCCTGAATAAAAATGGGAACTGAATATTGGATTCTTAAATGTTCACAATTTATATCATATACTGAAAAACAAAAATTAAAAATCTAGAGTAGAGGTTAGACTCTTAAAAATACTATATTAAAAACAAAAACCAAAACACACACACAAAAAAATTTTAAAAATATGAAGTTCAGTTTAAAAATAGGGCTTCTTTTCTTTTTCTTTTTTTTTGGTAAGGTTATAGTGTATTGAAAATGAAAATTAAGGAGTAGTAGAGGAGTACTAGAGGACTTTAAAAAGAAATAAGAGAAAAAGAAAAATAGAAAATAGAAGAGAAAAAGGAAAGAAAAGAAGAAAAAAGAAAAAAGAAAAAGAAAAAAAAAAAAGAAAGAAAAAACATTTTTTTTTCCCCTAATTAAAAAAATCGTAAAAATCTATGGAAATGAAAGTTAAGGAGTAATGGGGGAGTAATAGGGAATTTTAAAGGAAAATAAAAGAGAAAAAAGAAAAAAGAAAAAAAAGTAAAAATATATCTAGGAGTTTCTCTGGAGCTGTTGCGGTCAGTGTGGGTTCCGCTCAGTTTCAGATAGCTACTCCTTCCAGCTTACACTTCTCGATATCTACAGGCCCCTTCCGGTGTAGTCGGTGTTTTCTACAGGGATTTTAATCTGTTGCACCAGTCCCTTCTGAAGCGGTTCCCTTTGTTTATTTGGCTTCTGTTTGCCGGTCTCTTCAGAGCCTCATTTCCGCCCTGACACAGGCGAGAGGAGGTGGCCTCTTATTCAGGTAGCTAGTTCTGTCGCTCTGCGGGGAGGGGCTGGCGCTGCGGGGCGGGGCTGACGCTGCGGGGACGGACTTGCACCGCGGGGTCGGGCTGGCGCTGCCGGGAGGGGCTGACGCCGCTTTCTCCGTCTGCGCTGCTCAGGCTCCCGGCTGTTCTATATGGAGCGCGCCCTGCGCTGCGTGAGGTTCCAGCCCTCGGGTGTTCCACAAAAGCGCGGAAGGAAAAGCTGCGCCTGCTCTCTGTGCCTTCCCCGTCAGAGCGGTCCAGGCAGCCAGGGGCTCGGTGGGCGCACTCTCCCCAGGTGTGGCGCGCCCACTCCCTTCCGCGGACCCAGTCTCAGTTTCCGCCGGCGCCAATCGGGCGCTCGCGCCTTCCGCCCTCCGCGTCCCCAGCCCCAGTCCCCGCCCGCGCCGGGTTGGCTGCCTGCGCCCTGTGTCTCGCCGCGACCTTCCCCTCCCCCCTGCCCCCTGCCTCCTGCGGGGCTGGGCCGGTCCGCAGCCTGCGAGCTCTTCTCTGGACTTTCTCGGTCTCTTTGTTCTGCGAACTGCCAGCAGTGTGTTCGGGCGGTTAATTTTCTCTCTTTTGGTCTCCCACAGTTCAAGTTGGCAACTCACAGAAGCTCCCTCCGATTGTCCTCAGGGCACTCAGGCCCGGACCCTACCCCAAGCAATGCCGCCTAAGACTCCCTTCCCAGGTCGGATCTCCGTCCTTAGCTCTTTTGTCTCACTTTTTATCTTTTATATTTTGTCCTACCTGCTTTCGAAGACAATGGGCTGCTTTTCTGGGCGCCTGATGACCTCAGCTAGCGATCAGAAGTTGTTTTGCGAAGTTTGCTCTGCGTTCAGTTATTCTTTTGATGAATTTGTAGGAGAGAAAGTGGTCTCCCCGTCCTACTCCTCCGCCATCTTGGCTCCTCCCCCCTGTTCTTACTGATTTGTAGGATTTCTTTATAAATTTGGATAGTAGCCTTTATTAGTCACATGCATTATAGTATCTTCTCTTTGATTTGTCTTTTCATTTTGTTTATGGTATTTTGGAACTCTACAAGTTTTAAATTTTAATGAAATCAAATTCTATAGATTAGCCTTATTGTGATTTGTTAAAAAGTCCTTTTGTTTCCTAAAGTCATAACCAGATTCCAATAAGCCCAAATTTTACTTCGTTAGGAAAGTCTTCTTCAATCCTTCAAAACAGATCATGTTCCATTGTTATGTGCTGTTTGGATTTTTTTTTTTTTTGGTCATACTACATGGCATGTGGGAATTTAATTCCCTATTCTGGGATCAAACCCATGCTCCCCACAGTGGAAGTGCAGAGTCTTACCCACTGACAGTCAGAGAAGTCCCTGTTACATGCTTTTTTTTTTTTTACATGCTTTTATGATACTGTTTTCTCTCTTTTATTACACTCTCTCAGCTATAATTATACATTTATTTGCATGATTAAACAAAAGTCTGAAACCTCCACAAGGTAAACTCCATGAGGTCTCAGATCATGCCTTATATTCTCACTTTCATTACAGTGTCACCAGGATTTAACATAGTTCCTGTCATGTAATAGCTGATATTTATTGAGTATATTTATTTGCTACAGGCAAGTTATTTCTAACAGAATAACACATATTCTTTCAAATATTCATGGAGCAATAACAAAAATAAATATTAAGAAACTGATTGTATTTAAATAAGTTTCCTGGCTAAATGCAATAATAGTATGAACTAATAACAGAAGGAGGGAAAAAATACACATCTTTATTATTGTACTTGTTTTTCTGAGTATAATTTCCACAGTTAAATGCATGAGTATTCTGTGTACAGCTCAAACAGTTTTGACATGTACACCTAAGTACTAGGTGTGTGCTCAGTCATGTCGAGCTCTTTGTGACCCCATGGACTGTAGTCTGCCAGGTTCCTCTGTCCCTGGAATTTTCTAGGCAAGATACTGGAGCAGGTTCCCATTTCCTACTCCAGGGGATCTTCCTGATCCAGGGATTGAACATGCGTCTCTTGTGGCTCCTGCATTGACAGGTGAATTCTTTACCACTGCACCACTTAAGAAGCCCATAAGTTCAGTTCAGTCGCTCAGTCGTGTCCGACTCTTTGCAACCCCATGGACTGCAATATGCCAGGCCTCCCTGTCCATCACCAACTCCCGGAGCTTGCTCAAACTCATGTCCATTGAGTTGGTGATGCCATCCAACCATCTCATCCTCTGTCATCCCCTTCTCCTCTTCCCTTCAATCTTTCCCAGGATCAGGGTCTTTCCCAATGAGTGAATTCTTTGCGTCAGGTAGCCAAAGTATTAGAGTTTCAGCTTCAGCATCAGTCCTTCCAATGAATATTCAGGACTGATTTCCTTTAGGATTGACTGGTTAGATCTCCTTGCAGTCCAAGGGACTCTCAAGAGTCTTCTCCAACACCACAGTTCAAAAGCATCAATTCTTTGGTGCTCAGCTTTTTTATAGTACAACTCTCACATCTGTACATGACTACTAAAAAAACCATAGCTTTGACTAGATGGACCTTTGTCGACAAAGTAATGTCTCTGCTTTTTAATATGCTGTCTAGGTTGATCATAGCTTTTCTTCCAAGGAGCAAGTGTCTTTTAATTTCATGGCTGCACACCCCATCTGCAGTGATTTTGGAGCCCAAGAAAATAAAGTATGTCACTGTTTCCATTGTTTCTCCATCTATTTGCCATGAAGTGATGTGACCGGATACCATGATCTTCATCTTTTGAATGTTGAATTTTAAGCCAGCTTTTTCAGTCTCCTCTTTCACTTTTACCAAGAGGCTGTTTAGTTCCTCTTCACTTTCTGCCATAAGGGTGGTATTATCTGCATATCTGAGGTTATTGATATTTCTCCCTGCAGTCTTGATCCTAGCTTGTGCTTCATCCAGCCTGGCATTTCATATGATGTACTCTGCATATAAGTTAAATAAGCAGGGTGACAATATATAGCCTTGTCGTACCCCTTTCCCAATTTGGAACCATTCCATTGTTCCATGTCCAGTTCTAACTGTTGCTTCTTGACCTGTATACAGATGTCTCAGGAGGCAGGTAGGGTGTTCTGGTATTCCCATCTCTTGAAGAATTTTCCACAGTTTGTTGTGATCTACACAGTCAAAGGCTTTGGTGTAATCAATAAAGCAGAATAGATATATAAAGTTTATATATAAATATATATTATATATATAAATATATAAAATATTAAAAAATATATAAAGATGGATGCCCATAAGTACCCATTATTCAAATGAATATCTAGAACATTCCTACCACTCCAAAAGGACTTCTCACACCCCTTTTCAGCCATTCCTCAACCCAGAGACAATCACTGTCTGTTCTTCTTTTTTAAAAAAACTTGTTATTTATTACGTATTTCTGACTGTGCTAGGTCTTCATTGCTGTGCTTGGGCTTTGTCTAGTTGTGGCAAGAGGGAGCTACTCTCTAGCTGTGGTGCAGGGGCTTCTCACTGCAGCGGCTTTTCTTGTTTTGGCGCATGGGCTCTGGAGTGTTCAGGTTTCAGTAGTTGTGGTGCATGGGCTTGGTGCTCTGCAGCATGTGGGATCTTCCCCGACCAGGAATTGAACCCACGTCCCCTGCATTGGCAGGCAGATTCTCAACCACTGGACCACCAGGGAAGTCCCACCATCTGTTCCTGAACCTAACATAAATGGCATCTTGCTGCATGTACTCTTTTGTGTCTGGCTCTTTTCATTCAACTTAATGTTTTTGAGATGCATCCATGTTGTTTATTGTGTGTAGCAGCAGTTCATTCCTTATTTATTTATTTTCTGTGTAGTGTCTGTTTGTGTGGATATATGACTGTTTGGTAACCTGATTTTCAGCTTGGGGTGATTGTAAATAAAGCTAATATAAACATTTGTGTACAGGATTTTTCTGAACATATGCATTCATTTCTCTTAGTTATGTATCTAGTAATAAAATCTCTGGTTTGTAGGGTAGGGGTATGTTTAATTTTATTAGAAACTGCCAGAAATTGTCACTGTTTTCCAAAGTGGTTGTGCCATTTTATATCAATACTTCCATCAGCAATACACAAGAGTTTTTGTTCCACTTTCTTACCAACATTTGATATTTTACATCATTTAAGTGACAGCCATTGGGTAGATGTCAAGTGGTATTTCATTGTAGTTTTAATTTGCATTTCCTTGATGACTGCTAACGTTGAATACCTTTAACATGTTTATTGGCCATTCAAATATCTCCTTCTGTGAGTTGCCTGTTCAAATTTTGCCCATTTAATAATAGGTTGTCTCTTTTATTAATTTATCTTTGCTATGCTGGGGCTCTATTGTTGCACAAGGGCTTTCTCTAGTTGTGGTGCGCATACGGGCTTTTCATTGCAGTGGCTTCTCATTGTGGAGCATGGGCTCGAGGGTGCGAAGTCTTCGGCAGTTGTGGTGCACAGAGTCAGTTGCTCCACAGCATGTGGGATCTTCCCCGACCAGAGATCAATGGTGTCCCTTGCACTGCAAGGCAGATTCTTAACTTAACCTTGGCAGAGTTAGTGCAGAGTTACGACCACTGGACAGCCAGAAAATTCCCAAGATTTTTTTAATGAACTTATGAATCAAGAAGCTAGCTTTAAAAAAAATGATAAGGTGACACTCCAAAAGAGCAGAAGGAAAGAATTAATAAACATGTAAAAATGTGAAAGTAAAGTAAATGCAAAAGTGAAGTCAAATTCAGTCATGTCTGACTCTTTGCAACCCCATGGACTATAGCCTACCAGGCTCCTCTGTCCATGGGATTTTCCAGGCAAGAACACTGGAGTGGGTTGCCATTTTCTTCTCCAGGAGATCTTCCCAACCCAGGGATTGAACCCAGGTTTCCCGCAGTGTAGGCAGACACTTTGCCATCTGAGACACCAGGGAAGTAAATGCAAAAAAGAATAACTAATCAAGATTTTGCAATTCCAATCATGAAAAAAGGAAGAAATTAATGAAACATTAGAAATAAGAAAGCACATATATTTGGTTAGCAGATTTAAAACATAAAAGCATACAATGCTCAACCTCATTAAATAAATTTGAAAAACTGAATTAAAAAATGGGTGGTTTCCTGGTAAACATAAATTCTAAAATTAAAGAGAGATAAATAATTACAGAAACATTTAGCAGTTAGTCAAAGTTAGTCATAAAGCTCAGATCATGACGGAACAGATAATTTGAGGGTTATATCACTTCTTTCCAAACACATAATAAACTTGGAAGCTTGTCAACTCATCTATGAGGCTTGCATAATGATATACCAAGACTAAACAAAGCTATCATGGGAAAAGAAAACTATAGATCAATCACTGTTATGAACAAAGATATAAAAATCCTAAATAAAACATTACTAAATTAAATCCATTAATATACTAAGTGAATAATACATCTAAACTAAGTGCGGTTTATCTTTGGAATGCCAAGACATTTCAACATGAGGAAATCTATTAACGTTAATTCATTTGATCAAGAATTAAGAGAGAAAAATCATAACATCATCTTGATAGATTAACAAAATTTAATTCAACAAAGACCCATTTACAATTTAAAAAGCCACTTAACAAAATAAAAATTAAAACAACCCCATTTTAATAAAGGAAAGAAACCCCTCTACAAACATCATATTCAGTGGTGAATCACTAGTTTGAAATCAGAAACAAAGACGTGCCACCAACACTAGCCTAGCAAATGGAATAAAAGAGTAAAAAGAAAATATAAATATTGTAAAAGAAGAGACAGTTATTTTTACTTGCAGATAATATAAATATTTAGAATATCCATGCAAATCAACTGAAAAATGAATTGAACTAATAAGAGAATTCAGCAAATTGTTCAGATACTATACCCCATTAGTAAGCAACTATGAAAATGTCATGAGAAACAAAGATGACATTTATAAAACTCTAAGCCACCCAGGAATGACTAAATAAAAAATGTTTAAGATGTACCTGGGGGAAACAGAGCTGAAACAATTTCCTTAAGATTTAAGAAAGCTTTTCTGAAGAACTGCTCAAACGTCTGTGTAGAGGGAAGTGTGATAGGGCCATCTGGGTGAGATGAGTCCACATTATCATATTTGACCAACAAATTCCTATCAAGATTGTGGGTTTACTTTTTTATCTTGGATAGATTTTCCAAAATTGAAAGTAACAATTCCCTCTACCTGTCAAAATTAGATGTTATTTTAACCCCTTACCCTGACGAATCCAAGCTGTTGTATTTTCTATAATTTGATTTATAGGTTTTGCAGAACTGAAAGCTAACCCTCAAAATGACCTCAAGCCATTTATTCACTGGACAGTTGAAGTATGTCATACAATAGTTGTTATCTTTTGGAAGGGGACTGCAGGGGTGAAGACAGCTCTTGGCTGATCTTTAGGCAGCAAGGAAAGACTGGTATTGGCTGCAACATGATTTGGAAAGACCAGTGATCATAGAGCTGTGGAGTTAACTGCATCCAAGAATGCAGCTGGTTTAGAGGAACATCCATCCTGTGGTCACACGGAGATATTTTTTCAACATGCCTTGAGCACTGAGATCATGTGCTGCTTTGCTCCTTATAGAGGCAGGCTGGCATCAGGAACTGTGCCTGTCAAGCTCTCGTGGGTTTATATGTGTGTGTGACACATTTGAAAGTGGCCTTGCAGACTAATCAAGACCTAACTTTCATGTCCCAGCTGGGAACTCCAAGAAATCTGGGCACACCTTGGGGGTCAGTTGAAGTGTTGGGGCAGAAACAGTGAAAGAGACTTTGATGTTTAAGATTCTGAAACACTGAAAATCAAGCAGCCTGGGTAAAGAGGAGATGCACGATAACCCCTAGACAGCATAGTAAAAAGCAGAGATATCATAGATGTATACCTGTGGCCAATTCATGTTGATGTATGGCAAAAACCATCACAATGTTGTAGGGTAATTCTCATCCAATTAAAATAAATAAATTAATGAAAGCAGAGATATCACTTTGACAACAAAGGTCTGTAGAGTCAAGCTATGGTTTTTCCAGTAGTCATGTATGGATGTGAGAGTTGGACCATATAGAAGGCCGAGTGCCGAAGAACTGATGCTTTCAAACTGTGGTGCTGGAGAAGACTTTTGAGAGTCCCTTGGGCTGCAAGGAGATCAAACAGTCAATCCTAAAGGAAATCAACCCTGAAGATTCATTGGAAGGACTGATGCTGAAGCTGAAACTCCAATACTTTGGCTACCTGATGCAAAGAGTTGACTCACTGGAAAAGACCCTGATCCTGGGAAAGACTGAAGGCAAGAGGAGAAACAGATGGCAGAGGATGAGATGATTGGATGGCATCACTGACTCAATGGACATGAGTTTGAGCAAACTCCGGGAGATAGTGAAGGACAGGGAAACCTGGTGTGCTGCAGTTCATGGGGTCGCAAAGAGTTGGACACAACGACTAAACAACAAAAACAAAATGTCAGGTTAGAAACATTTTCCAAGAAGCTGGTAGCTTGTCTTGAGCTGATGAGAAGTTATAAAAATATGTGCCGTTCTAGGGCTGGTATGAGGGCTTCCCTAATGGTCTAGCAGTAAAGAATCCACCTGCAGTACAGCAGACACAGGTTCTATCTCTGGGTCGGGAAGATCCCCTGAAGGAGGAAATGGCAACCCACTCCAGTATTCTTGCCTGGAAAATCCCATGGGCAGAGGAGCCTGGCGGGCTACAGTCCATGGGGTCACAAAGAGTCAGACACGACTGAGCACATGATGGATGGAGGGCTGGTATGACCTGAAAAAAAAATTAAAACATCCTACATGTGAATTAAAATATTCTAACAACTCCTGATTCCAGGGGGGACCATGGTGGCAGGATGGCTCCCATAAGCTTGTTCCTTCGGGTGTCAGTTCATCCAGTGAATGTCCATGGCCTGCCTCCCATGTTCCAGTCCCCAGTGCACAGTCCAGGTTGATGAGTGTAGAAACCAGGTCCCAGCAGGAACAATTAAAACGGCTTTGGGCATTTGCCCATTTTTGCAGCCACCTTGCTCTCCATGGTTTTGCAGCTCTCCTTGCTTTCCAGTCTCTACTGAGTGTGGAGTAAGTGACTTCCCGCTGGTGGCAGGAGTCCAGAGGCCACAGCTGATCGCTGCCCTGCTCTCTACTCCAGTCCTGCCCGAGAGCGAAGCAGGAAATCACCTGCCTGCCTCAGGCCACATGGGTATCTGGCAGAGGACACGGGCAGCAGCAGCTGTCAGAGCAGTAGGTTGTTTTCTGGTTTCGGAGCAAAGAACAACAAAATATCCTGTTTGGCTAAATTGAGGGCAGCTGGCCAGTTCTGAAACAGGTGGGCTGTTGATTTTGCTTCTTGACAACAATTAACTGAGGTTTTGTGTCCTGTTCTGAAAACCCCACATCTCCTGCCTGGGTCTGGTGTAGCCAACAGCCTTGCCTGACAAAGTTCCTTTGGGGACACCAGCAAGCCCTGCATGAACCCCGCTCCACTTCGGGTTTTGCGTCTGATCTCGAGTTCATTCCTCAGTCAACTTAGGATAATGGCATGTATTGTCTGGGCTAGAAGGTACCTCGCATCCTGTGGGGAAGGAGGCTGAATAACTTAGTTTCAAAATAATGATGATGAGGGACACGCAACAGAAGGATGAGCCCGTTCTTTGGCTGTTCAGGTTCCTTTTTAGGTGAAAGGAAAACCACAGCAACAACCTCCCAAGTGGGGACTTAAACACAGTAACATCCCAGGTGCTCAGATATTTGAAAGCCACAATTTAAAAATCATATGTATAAACCAACAGGTTTTTTTTTTTGAATTCTTGTTTTGCATCTGACCTAAAATGCCTGCTTCACTGCTCCTCGGAATATACATTGTCAGGCTGTTTATCGGGTTTGACATCATGTTTATCTGGCTCCAGTCACTCTGGAGAAGGGAGTGGGTTTTGTTTGTTTGGTGTTGGTTTTTAAGTTCTACATTTCTCTCTGGAGCATTTGGAAAGGGTACTTGAGTGGAATTCAGTACACATATAAGACTTTTAAAAGTCAGATATCATAGGATGAAAAGGAAGGCTGAAAAAAAGGAAATGCTGTTTGCATAAAACTGACATTCCCTGACTTTGCCAAATTTTGTTCCAGAGGTTAGTAACCTTCTGTTTCAAAACAGGAAAGAAGCTGAATCACAGGGAGTCACCTACACACAGACTTTGCTAGATAATTATCCAGCTGACAGTTCAGAGAGCTTAATAAACCCTACTCTGTGGCCTCTGAAGACTGAATTCATTATGCCTTAAATAAGAGAAAAAAGTTCCCATTGGGATTTTCAGATCTTAGTGCTTTCTTTAAATATGTGGTTTACCTGTTTAAGGACTTGGCAAACAGGATAAAAATGTCTTTCTTGACAGTTACATCTCAGGCTTTAATTATTCCTATTTTTGATCTTCTAGCTGTGGATCTCAAATTAAACAGTCTTCCTTTAATGTGGGTAGTTGCTTTTTAAAAAAGCCGTTTTCAACTTGGAGACTTTTTTTTTTTTTTTTTTCCTGCATGAACGGCTGGTGGAGAGAGAAAAGAAAGTGCCAACTACGACCTTTTTTGTTTTCCTGGGAAGCTGATGGGCAATTATCTGGAAATGTCTGGTGTCTCTGTGCCACACAGATTGGGAAAAAGTGTGAGGAGTGCTCAGAGGTGCCCCGGGGGAGACAGACACAGAGGCACAGCCAAAGTAGCTTCCTCCACCCAAGTCCTTCAGCAGCAGTGATGATGGTCTTTGTTCCCACCTGCTTGGTGGGATGTGAAGTCAGGAGTTGCAGGTGGGGAGAGCCATAATGTGGGGCTTGGGAATTTTATTTCCATAACTTCTATCCAAGTGGCCAGAAAGGACAGGTTGACCTAAGAGGATTCTCTTTTAATTCTACTCCTCTGTTGTTGTAGCTTAAAAAAAGATAGCTATTAAGAGGGGATATATTAAGAAAAATCAAAACAGTCTCCTGTGTGCCTCCCACATTTTGGGAGAGTTAGGAACATAGCAAAACTGCCTTTTGTTCTCCCATCTTGGGTTCTGGGGTGGGGCTGTGCATGGTGGTGGTGAGGTTGACATATGTGGGTCTTTTTAAAAAATTATGCATGATCTGTTTGCAAAATGTGGATATATATTTCTCTCTGTGGAAGCGAGGCAGAGTGGGTATACGGAAATGTTAGTAAACAAGATAGTTCCGGAGAAAGAGGAACCGTCCCAAGAACAGGAAGGACTGAGCTCTCTGGGATCACAATAAACAGGCGGGGAGAGTGCGCACGGTGATGGATTAGCTCTGAGTGGAGAGCTGACTGGGCAGTCTCTATTCCGTCTCTTCTGAGACACGAAACCTCTGAAGAATCCTGCTAATGACGAGAGGTTACTGAGGCATAAGAAAGTGATAACAAAGCAGTCAACAGCAGTGTGGCTGTGCTTACTATGTTCCAGACACTGTTCTCAGTGCTTTCCACACCTGAACACTGAATGCAGTGTTTCATCCTCACAACAACCCTGGAGAGGAGGAGCTATTATTACCCCCATTTTATGGTTGCAGAAACCGAGGCACAGACAGATTAAGAAACTTGGCTAAAGTCACATACACAGTAAGTGGGAAAGCAGCATTTAAACTTAGGTAGTCTGAGACTAGAGTCCATGCTTGTTATTATTGTTTAGTCGCTAAGTCGTGTGCAACCCTTTGCGACCCTACGGACTGCAGCCCATCAGGTTCTTCTGTCCATGGGATTTTCCAGGCAAGAACCCTGGAGTGGGTTGTCATTTTCTTCTCCAGGGGATCTTCCCAACCCAGGGACGGAACCTGGTCTCCTGCTTTGGCAGGCGGATTCTTTACCCCTGAGCCACCTGGGAAACCCAGATTCATGCTGTTAATGATTAAAAGTTTACTAGTAAGAAAAAAAGTAAAACAATAAGTCTAGGTAGGAAATGCTGTGACCAGGACTTGAAGGACATCACAGTGGGGATGGGAAGTTCCACTAGAGGAACTGGAGTAGTCGAGGGAGGGAGAGAGGGAGGAACATTTTCTGTATCACTTATCGGAGCCACCACCTCCCTGAGTCATCAGATTCCCACCACATTCCAAGCTGGATGTGGACTGTCTTGGGGGGCACGTGATCTCTAGTGGAATCAAGAGCAAGTGGCCCCTGCTCTCCTGGCCCCAGCTTGTTCCCAGGCTGACATGTGAGGATGAAAGTGTGTAGGATTTAGAATCTCTAGGGGCTGGACTGCCTGTGCCTGTCAGGCAAGTTGAGGACCCGTCCAAGGGGAGGATGCTCTGCCTGCTCATGCTTGCTGTTGGTGAGGAGACACCAGAGGATTAACAGGGTTGCCTGCCAGCCACCAGTGGGTCTTCGAGAGAAGCTCGGAGGATTCAACAGCAACCAATACTGAACTCCAGAACAGGGTCTCCAGCATGACTGAGCAAGGAGTTATTAGCAGGCTTTTACCTTCTCGTCTTTATAAAGGAGGATACATGGGCTTGGAGAGGTTCAATGACTTGCCCGCAGCTCTGCAGCTGGCAAACAGCAGAGCCAGGATGAGTGAAGCTATGGCCGTGCCCTCTACCCCATGTGTTCAGCCACAGGTATCACACCAAGGCCCTGGCTATGCCTCTGTGTGTGGAATTATACAACCTCCTCTTTTCTGATTCAGCTGGGGTTCATGTGAATGCCCAACCCCCAGCTAAAAGTTTATTTAATGTTTCCCATGGGACACTAATGAACATAGGTGTGACCGAAATTATCAGGGCTTTGAGGAGGTTGGCAAAAATGACTCATTTCTCACCTCTGTCTATAATGGCAGAGGCGCTGCTTTGCGACCAAGTGCTGTGAAATCACAGGTGCAAAAACCAGAGCTGTTGGCTTAGAGCCAGTGAACTGCTCCATGCACTTCCTAAACCAGAAGGTTCTGCAGCCCCCAGTCCTTCTTCTAGAGGAGGCATGTAGGTCATATCAAATTTAGCTCCCATGATACCCTGTCCTCAGGGGAGTTTTGAGGCGGGGACAAAGAAGGGGTTTTGAGTGACACCAAACTCAAGAGCTGTATATTACTAAACACTTCCTACACATCAACGTCCTTGGCGTGAATTATCTCATTGGATTAACATACCAACCTGATGAAGTGGGGACTGTTTCTAAAACCCATTTTATGGATGAGGAGACTAAAGCTTAAGTAGATGAAGTCAGTTGTTCAAGTTATGCGACCTGAAAGAGCCTAAGAGAATAACCATCAGGAACACTGTCCCTCTCGTTTTGATTGTGTGAGATGACACATCTGTTGCAGTAGGTTGAGTCTGGAATCAAACCTGCTGTCTGTGGTCTAAAGGGAAACCTGATGCTGCCCTATTTCTCTGGCCCCTGACCTTGGCCTCTGAGGCCGTGGGAGTCCTGAAGAGGGAGTTCACTCAGCTCCAGCAGGAAGGAAGCCCCTCGTCATTTCCCCACATGAAGCCTCCTACTTCCTCTCTTTCAAACGGACTTGGAAGAACTCCTGAGTCTGGTCTGGGATTAAGGGTCATAGGGAGAGAAAGAAGTCTTCAGAGCTATATAATTTCACGTCTGGTCAGGAGGTCTCTGGGAGGAAGATATCCTTAAGCATCAAATCTGAGTTGACAGGTTGAAAACTTCAAGGTCTTTCTGTATCAAAGAAAGAAGTTTGTTAACTAGAACTAGAATCGGATGTGCAAGATGGTCGTCTCAGGTGGATTTTCCCTCGGGGCAGGGGGCAAAATTATAGTGCTAAGCATGGGATTCAGCCCATTGTATCTCCCTGTATAACTTGCTTTGGGGTTAGAGCTAAAAGGAAGACAAGCAGCCTCTGAGTTCTTTCTCCAACTGTAGTATAGATTTGGGTTTTGTTTTGAGAGGAGTTTGTGTGTGTATGTATGTGTGTGTGTGTGTTTTCAGTAGAAAGATCATCTTTGTTTTGAGAGGAGTTTGTGTGTGTATGTATGTGTGTGTGTGTGATTTCAGTAGAAAGATCATCTTTGGAGATAGATCATTTCGTACGTTAATAGAGTCTCTCCATTTTATAGCCGAGAAAAGTGAGATGAGGGGTTCCCAAGGTCATTCCTTGACTGATAAAGCTAAGGCTTGAACCCGTGTCTCTTGACCCCTTGTCCAGATCCCAAGACTTGCTTATGTCCAATGGCTCACCCATGCCTTTGGGTGCTAGAGGCTCTTGTCTACCTCAGGGGCATTTGGACAAATTCCTCACGATTCCTCTTCTCTAAGGACGTAATGTTTAAGCTGTTATAATACAGTCTGAAAAATAATGTTTGGTGTCACAAAGATGGTCATTTAAACATCCACTGCAGGAGCTTCCCTGGTGGCTCAGTGGTGGGGAGTCTGCCTGCCAGCGCAGGAGATGCTGGTTTGATCCCTAGTCTGGGAAAATCCCACATGCTGCAGAGCACCTAAGCCTGTGTGTCACAAAGAATGAGCCTGTGCTCTAGAACTTAGGAGGCGCAACTACTAAAACCCATGCGCCCTAAAGCCCATGCTCTGAAACAAGAGAAGCCACCACAATGAGAAGCCCGAGCACTGCAACTAGAGAGTAGCCCCCACTCCCCACGACTAGAGAAAAGCCTGAACAGCAACAAAGGCCCAGCACAGCCAAAATAAATAAATAAATAAATACAAATTAAACATTTCATGTCCTGCTTCACTGAGAATAAAATAGAAACTTTTTTTGTTGCAAATCTTCCCCAAATACTTGTGGCCACATTTATGCCTTAGTAATTAGAGTTTGATGAACATAACACATTTTCACATGATTCAAGATGCCACAGTACCTCAGGGTCACCATTTTAGAGCTCTCCAAGCAGAGACATTACTTTGCCAACAAAGGTCTGTCTAGTCAAGGCTATGGTTTTTCCAATGCTCATGTATGGATGTGAGAGTTGGACTGTGAAGAAAGCTGAGTGCTGAAGAATTGATGCTTTTGAACTGTGGTGTTGGAGAAGACTCTTGAGAGTCCCTTGGACTGCAAGGAGATCCAACCAGCCCGTCCTAAAGGAGATCAGTCCTGGGTGTTCATTGGAAGGACTGATGCTGAAGCTGAAACATACTTTGGCCACCTCATGCGAACAGCTGACTCATTGGAAAAGACCCTGATGCTGGGAGGGGTTGGAGGCAGGAGGAGAAGGGGACGACAGAGGATGAGATGGCTGGATGGCATCACCGACTCGATGGACACGAGTTTGAGTAAACTCCTGGAGTTTGTGATGGACAGGGAGGCCTGGCGTGCTGCGATTCACGGGGTCACAAAGAGTCAGACACGACTAAGCGACTGAACTGAACTGAAGTGAAGCACAGCTTGTAAGACACCACCTAGTTTAACACTTTTAAAGTGTTAAAAGTGACATTTTTTAAAGTGACATTTTTGGTCATATGACCTTTTATGTTTATAAAAGTAGAGAGTAAAATGTTTGATTAATTGAGACGTTTGGGTTAGTTGAATTCTGGTCAGTGGAGGTCTTTTTACACTATATGGTCTGCACCACCCTTGCCCTACCTGCCTCCTCAGACAAGTTGTGAAGAATATTTCATGGCCTAGAAACTTCTTGAAGTTTATAAAAATACTGTGCATTCTTCCTAGCCTAGAGCATGCTCACTGTAAATCAAACAGAAAAGAAGATAAAACGCCGAAGTAACTGACACCCAGCCTGGAGTAGGAATCCACCTAAACTTCCTGTGGCTTCTCATTTGTTGTCAGTCTAAAGGAATCAGGGCTCTGACCCTTCTCAGGCCACATCTGCTGTGGTGCCTGTGCTACTGGCCCTGCCCAGAGAGAGACACGAGAGCTGCCTGGCATGACTGGTGTGTTTTCAATCACCAAATGGACAGCCGTTCAGGCAGGAGAGATCAGATGCCATCTTTCTCCCTCTGAGGCAATAGGGTTATTCAGTCTGTATAAATGGCACTGCCTCTGCCTGCCTGGATCATCCTTAGAGGGTCTGGTGGTTGCCTCATAAATCAGGGCTTTTGTTTGCCTTCCTTTAATCAAACAGAGCAGGAATGATTAAATGTGTTCTTAATGTAATTGCCCTTTTCTTTTTGGGCCTGGGGAAACAAGTCTCCCCAAGATATCTGTTGTGTTTTTCCAGGGGAGTTTTCAGGGAAGGAACAGCGCCTCTGGAAGGGGGAACTGATGATTAACTGTGTGGGGAGCAATGAAGAAGGCCAGAAACCAAGATCAGAAAATAAGGCATAGCAGGGTTGCCTGGAAATGGTACAGAGGATTCAAAGGGGCTCCAGCAGGGTCCTCACTCAGGTACTCCTCCTGTAGGATGAAATATAATACAATCCACCCTCCATCTCTGCAGATGTGGAACTGGCAGATGCTGAGGGCTGACTATGGGTGGTGGCCAGAATCAATGCCCGTGATACTAAGGAACAATTGTGTCTATATTCAGTGTGATGGCCTCTTTCTCTCTCACTCTCAACCATTAGTGACTCCTGGTGCTCACAGCCCTAGCTCATCCTTAATTTTGATTTCTTTAGCTCTACATTTACTTCATGACTCTTCAGAAGTAATTTCTTCTGCCAATAGGGAAGTCTTGTCTGATTCATGGTTCATATTAGTGAGAAAGGGAAATTTAATTATTACTTTCCTTCTTTTTGTTTTTTGAAACATGGGTCATAGGTCATTGGAAAGGTAATTGGTTCTTTTTTGTGTCAGGTCTCTAAGCCCTGGTCCAATAAGTTGTGCAGGAGGAGTATGGAAGGAACGAGATGGTTCAAAAGTACACACCTAAGCAGCAAAGGTTTTACATGGACTGCTTTCTCTTTGAACAGAGCATGGTCCATGCGGGTATCACCTACCCACCAGTATAGCCGGCACTTATGGACTTTTGCGAGTCTTTAGAGCAGCCATAAGCTATTCCTAAACTACCACTTCCACGGGAGACCTGGTTCTGTAGGAGGCTGGAAAAAGCTAGGAGAAGGTGAGAAATGTGTCCTTGGCTCTAACAGTTAAATACACATTTTAAATTCAAGGGCAAAGCCATGGCCAATCTGGCTCTTCCAGAGTGGAAGGGAAAGAGCCACACTCACAACCGCTAGGCCTGCCCTGTGATCCTGGCTCTAAACCTGGTCTGGAATCAGAGCAAGTCTTTATCACCAGCATGTGCGCGTCCGGGCGCTCGGGCATGCGCACACCGGGAGGCCGGGGCAGGTGTGGTGGAAGACGTGAGACTCGCCTGCGGTCTTGATGGGAAGTGTCCCGGTGCCCCTCTCTTGTCGGCCTGAACCGAGAAGACGGCAGCAGCTCCTGCCCTTTCGGCCAGACGTGCCTACAGAGCTGCTATTGTTTCCCTCAGGTAACAAATGCCACGGGCCTGGGCCAGCCCAGCTGCTTCCGCGCCCATCAAATGAGAAGGGTGCTTTGTTTTAATTGTCACATTTGTTGTTTGGAGGGAGGCTCCGACCGCCGACTTTTCTGGGTGACCTTTCCGTTAGAATTGCATGCAAATGGCCCAGCGAAAGGTTGTGATTGGTCTGGAAAGGTTATCTCCGTTTGTCTAGATGGCTGTCTTCACAAAGGAGGAAAGTTCAGGCGGGGAGCCCAGGGCTGGGGTACAGTGGAGGAGAAAGGTCATCTGGTCTACACCCTTCAGTTCACAGGGCCCTGCCTGCAGGCGGCGGCTTCTGTTTGCTTCCGGCCTCCTACTCAGTTTTACCTCAGCCTGGAGTAACCCTGGGGCTGAGGCTCCTTGCTGCTGCTCCCTCAGGTTGCCTTTTTTCCTCAGAACAGGCTCTGTTTGAACTGATAGAGTACATCCTCCAGTCGCCCTGAGCTAGGCCATGTAGAGGAAACACCCCTCTGAATAACCCAGGCTGTTAATAGGTTCTTAAAGGGTTTGTTGAGAGGACAATGTATTAAATCTTCACCGTCCAAACAACTCTATTTAAATAGCTACCCTTTCTGAACCAAAAAAAAAAATTCTCTGGAAACTCAGCTGAGATTAATGTGTTCTTTATTACCACAGAGCCGCCTGATAACCCCTTTCCCCTAACTTCAGACTGGCGTTGGGAGTGAGATCGATTTTAAATGAGACATACTCAGATTTTAAGCTGCTGAAGAGAAAGATGTCTGCTAGGATTTATGTGTGGGGAGTGGGGCAGATTTCTTGCCCCACACTGGCCAGTCCCTCCCAGGGAAATCAGACTGTTGACTTTCCTGCTGGGTGGAGGCCTGGAGGCAGCGCAATTAACCTTAGAGGTCGCTTTGGGCGAGGGTGGGAGAAGGTGAAGCCAGTGACCCGGGCTGTGTGTGAGGGCTAGCAGAGAAGGTTCCAGAGGCATGAGGGGATTGCAGTGCAGGAGTGTGAAGGTCTCATGAATCATGTCAGCTGTTGACCGGGGATTCACAACAAAGCAGCTGCTTATGCAAGCTGTAGCTCAGTCCTTGGGGAAGCAGGTGGTGGGGGCTGTGTAGGGCATGGCCTGCCCCAACCTGTCTCCATTAGCTGTAATTATGCTCGTGACTTGTGCTCGGGGACAGCAAGGAGCCATCAAGGCCTGCTGGGACTACCGGAGACCTGCCTTTCTAGCCGGTGGTCAGTCAGCTGTAAAAATGGGCCAGAGTTGGCAACAACAGAAGGAGTCGAGGCTTGAAGCAATTTTTCTTTGAAATCAACTTCTAAATTGCGGGGAGTCCAAATAAATTGACACATTTACTGGTTTGCCAGGCTTTTTCATTCCTGCTTCATTGCCTCAGCCTGGTCAGTCCTTGCTAGAGCCGTTCTGGGTGGGGGATGGGGGATGTAGGCGATCTCCTCCCTCCAAAACTGGAGGCAGCACTGAACTGTTTGGAAGGCTGTCACAGGCTGGGCACTTAGATGACAATTTCTGTGTGCAAGCCCAATTTCATTACCAACATTACTGAGTGCTTTTCAACTTATAAACTGAAAACATGTTCCACAAAAGAAACCTATAATCTACAGGGGAAAACCCCTGTACATTAAAGAGCAAAGAGGTACCAAGTATTCATTCCAAGATAAATACGTGTTTTATCACAATGTAGGCTCTCTCTTCAGTCCACCCTCCTGGGGAGAGAAAACCACTTTCTTAGCAGACTTTTCTCATTTACCCGGTTAAATTCTGGCCTATTTCCTTCTCTAATCATAACTGAAATTCAGTGACAAAAGAAGGCCCTCATGCGTTTTGCTCAGTCACTTAGTATTTACAGTAGCCTCTTGGTCACTAGGATTTTGAAGTGCTGGCCTGATTGGGCAGCCTAGAAGCACTTAGGGAGGAGTGATCATTGGCGGTGACAGTCTCTGCGTGGGTGGACAGCTTAGGGACAGGGCTGCAAGCACAGGCATGGATTCAGAACCCAGTTCTGCCACTTGATGGTTGGGCAAGGAATGTCATCTAAGACTCAGGTTCCTCATCCATCAGTGGGGAAAATAATAGCTACCTAATGGTTAGTTTAGGATTGAGTGATGTGACAGCCCCAGTACACTGTAGATGCTTAGTGAGTGTTGGCTCGCTTTCATCATCATTGAGGATCAACATGGTCCTACTTTCTCTTCTCAGTGCTGGACAAGCTCAGGCAGTGAGGTAGGGGGGAATCACTTCCTGATATCATCCTTGACGTGAGCCCTGGCTTTTTATCCTGCTGTCCTCTACACTAGGGCTTCCCAGGTGGCACAGAGGTAAAGAATCCATCTGCCAATGCAAGAGATGCAGGCAACACAGGTTCAGTCCCTAGGCTGGGAAAATCCCCTGGAGGAGGAAATGACAACCCACTCTAGTATTCGTGCCTGAAAAATCCCATGGACAGAGAAGCCTGGAGAGCTGCAGTTCCTGGGCTCACAATGAGTCTGACATGACGAGCAACTGAGCACCTCACACAAAGTCGAAGAGCCAGCTGGGTTGGGGCCTTCCCCTGTTCCAGATAGGCCCTTTGAACTCTGACTTCTGCTTTTTCTCCCTTTTCCTCCATCTGTCTTCATGCTCTGACTGAAGTCTCACCTCCTCTAGGAATGCTTCCTGAAGTCACCTGTCATGATTCATAGAGTAATTTGTTAGTACTGTTTGTCTCCTTACCAAATGTAATGCCATGACATTAATTAGCTTTTGATGAATCTGTGTCACCTCTTAAACCACCTGGCTACTATTTTGAGGTCATGGGTGGCTCTTTCTCTTTCCTTGCATTTCCTCCTGTATCCAGGTTAGTGTCTGGCTCAAAATAGGTGCTGAGCAAATGCTTGTTTACTCATAGGTTGATGTAAAAAAAAAAAAAAAAGTGGGCTGAAGACTTGTGCAAAGATTAGAATTTGCTTTGATCATCTCTGGCATTGATTCATTCAGCCAAATTTGACTGAGAACCTACTAGGCTCAGGCATATGGTGGTGAGCAAAACACAAATAGGTGCTGAGAACAAATGTGTTGCCCTGGGATTGGTATTTCTTCTACAGGTGTGGGGAAGGGGTGTGGAGTGGAAGGTCACAGCTCTCTTAGCAAGTATTACAGTTGTTTGTACTGTAGCAACTTAGGAAGCTGGAGCTGCAGCCCCCCTGAATTCCCTAAGCTGCATGGTTCTAGGTGAGCCTTGGCCACAGGAGACGTTTTGATTAAAATTTGGAAGGTGGAGGTTAAGCAGGAGCCACAGCTCTTTTTTTAAAATTTATTTTGTTGAAGTATAGTTTATTTACCATGTGTTAATTTTTACTGTGTATCAAAGTGGTTCAGTTTGATATATATATATACATATTCTTTTTCATATTCTTTTCCATTATGGTTTATCACAGGATATTGAATATAGTTCCCTGTGCTATGTAGTAGGGCCTTGTTGTTTATCCATTCTGTATATAATAGTTTGCATCTGCTAATCCCAGCTCCCAATCCACCCCTGCCCTGCCCCTCTCCCTTGGCAACCACAAGTCTGTTCTCTATGTCTGAGTGTGTTTTTGTTTCATGGATATGTTCATTTGTGTCATATTTTAGATTTTATATATATATGTGATATCGTAATGGTATTTGTCTTTCTCTTTCTGACTTATTTCACTTAGTATGATAATCACTAGGTTCATCTCTATTGCTCCAAATGGCATTATTTCATTCTTTTTTATGGCTGAGGAATATTCCATTGCATATTCGTACCATATCTTCTTTATTCACTCCTCTGTTGATGGACATTTAGGTGGTTTTTGTGTCTTGGCTATTGTGAATAGTGCTGCTATGAAACCTGGGGTACATATGTCTTTATGAATTGTGACTTTGTCCAGATATATGCCCAAGGAGTGGGATTGCTGGATCCTACAGCAGCTCTGTTTTTAGTTTTGTGAGGAACCTCTATTCCATTTTCCACAGTGGTGGCACCAATTTACATTCCTACTGATAGTGTAGGAGGGTTCCCTTTTCCAGGAGCCACAGTTCTTAAGCCCTGAATGTGGCTACAAGGCAAAAGCAAGGTAGCAGCTTGTATACACCCATGCTGATGTCCTGGCTTACCCAGGTGGTTCGGGGCAGCACTCGGCCCTGCAGATCTTCTCGCTCCTACCAGATCTCCTTCAGCCTCTCCAAGGCCTGGGCCAGCTCCGTAGCATAGAACCCCTGCTTCTGCAGGTCACCAACAGCATCCAGGTGTCAGGACACAGAGCAGCATCCCCCCAGGGTTCCAGATGTCATGAGCTATGTATGCTTAGTCGTTCAGTCGTGTCTGACTCTGTGACCCCGTAGACTGTAGCCTGCCAGGCTCCTCTGTCCGTGAAAATTCTCCAGGCAAGAATACTGGAGTGGGTCATATGAGTCTCAGTATATTGTAGGTTCCAGTTTGCCCTTGCTGTCATCTACATTTGCTTCCTTATCCTTTTCTGGGTCTGGCTGATCTAGAGTAACTGCAGATCCAACACTAGACACAGAAGCAGGGGCCACGCAAATGGCGCCACTCCACTGAAGGAGGTCTAACTCCTGCCGACTCTGACATCCAAGTCTAAATCATCTAGATTGGTTCTGCTTCTCCAACCAAACCCTGCCTGATCCAGTGTCTACAGCACGTAACATTTGTGGAGCTTCATCGTGTGCAGGTTGGGTGGTCACACTGTGTCTAAGAGAGACTACATGCAAATGATGTGGTGGGAACCCTTCACACCCCAACCTCAGAGGGAAAAACACCTACCACTCCCCCCCATCTCTTGGACTGTTCAAGCAGGCCTTGGGGTTGATGGAGGGGAGGTAGAATCTGTGCGCATGACCACCACTGGAGGAACAACTGGTTCATCACAACATTGGCATGATGGAGACGCAAAGATGCAAAGCAGCTTCGGGTTGCATGGCTGGAAGTGAGAGAAGCAGCAGCTTGCTTTCAGTTGAGCGGATTGTTGCTTGGCTTCTGCCAGCTGGTGGTAGGAAGAGGTACCAGAGATTCCCATTTCCCAGATTCGGGGGATGTGTGCATTTGCCTTAAGGGACCACAGCCTTACCTGATGTTTGGATGATATGGGCCAGGGCTGGGTGGGGGCTACGCTTGTGTCCCCCTGGTGCAATGCTAGACCTCCGGCTCTGGCATCACACAGGGGCCAGCACAACCATCACCCAGCAGCGCAGCTGTGGGAATCTAGGGCAGGACAAGATGAGCAAAAACACCCAAATTCAAAGTCAAATACGCGATAGTGTACATATCCATGTGCAGAAAACACAGGGCCGTGGAGAAGGGAGTGGAGTGGAAACAGGGAGCCTCCCGAGGGGCACACTTTATTATCGAGTGATGAACCGAAGCCTTGCTGTCTGTCACTGTTCAGAGCACCGTCATTTTTTTTTTTTAATCCCTCCCACGTAGCGCTGTGCTATTTTGGGTTCTGTTATTTTTTTCCCCTCTCTCTCACCTCAGTCTGCTTGAGATGCTTGACAAATGAGCGTGTAAGAAAATGCTTTATTTTCCCCAATTCGGATGAGGGGTTTATTCCAGGGTAGCTGCCTTCTTGTTTGTGTCATCATGCTCTGCCTGGGTGGAAGGTGCCTGCTGATAGCAGAGCCTGCAGTGATCTCCTCCTGTGGTCTCCTGCCCCAGCTCTGAAGCCCTTTGCTAGTGAGAAGCCTTCCTTTAGCCAGGATCCAAGCAGAACAGAAAAGAATGCCCGGTACCCTTTTGCAAAGACCACATACCTCTCCTCTATCTCACACGCAATGTGCCGAAGATTTGTTTAATTTCCCTTTTAAAAAGCAAAACAAGGTTCCATTTGTTTATTTTTGTTTTTTATTTCCATTACTCTGGGAGTTGGGTTCATAGAGGATCTTGCTGTGATTTATGTCAGAGTGTTCTGCCTAGGTTTTCTTCTCAGAGTTTTATAGTTTCTGGTCTTGTATTGAGGTCTTTAATTCATTTTAAGTTTGTTTTAGACATGTGAAATAGGTAGCTAGCGGGAGGTTGTTGTATAACACAGGGAGCTCAACCCGGTGCTCTCTGACAACCTAGAGAAGTGGGATGGGCTGGGGGGTGGGAGGGGATCCTTATGGCTGATTCACGTTGTTGTATGGCAGAAACCAGCACAACATTGTAAAGCAATTAGCCTCCAGTTAAAAAAGAAAAAAAGACAAAACCAGGAAAAAAAAAAAACAAAACCAAAAAACATAAAACTTGGAACTCTTTTGAGGACAGGAAGGAGATGCCAGAGAAAGTGGAAGCATTTGATGTTATCTTCTTACCACCTGTGCACCTAAGTTAGCTATTTAATCAAATGAACAGCTGAGGGCCTGTGTAAACCAGGAGACCAGTGAGCACCTCACTCATCCCACTCTTTCTCTCACTGCCCTTGCTGGCCAGGCCTCCTCAGTGTCAGGACGGTGGAAACCTGAATGCCTTGTGTGCATCCTCTGCTCTGGGTGAGGACCGAGCTGCCGGCTGGCCCTGGTGTGGCTTCACCTCTTGACCTGCGTTGTCCAGGCCAGGGAGGTGCCAGCTCTCCCCGGAGTAAACTGCTGTGCCCATAACCCTGGGTCTGGGGCTGCCCTCGGCAGTGCACCAGAGGCTGCATTCCTTTGAGAAGACTATTTTCAGCAGGGGGACAAACCATTAAACTTAAGAAGCTGCCAGCCGCCTCCAGCAGAGCATGCATCCCTGAGACTGCGGGCACAGGATGTGGCCAGAGACTGGTCCCCAGCCAGCTTGAGCAGCCGTCTGCGGAGATCAAGCCCTTTCTCTTTGGAACTTGATGACACTTCACCTTAAAAAGGGAACAGAGCCAATTTGGGGCATCAGCTCGTGCCTCCTCTAAGTGTACTGATGAAAAGTTATGTTTCTCTAGGAGAGTTTGCAGTGACAGCAGGGAGGTGACTGCCTGGGTTTAATACTCCACTGACAGCCCCCCTCATTTCCCAGCACCCCCAGGCAGATGCTCCTCCATCCTGCCATTATATGCTTCTTTATATGGAAATCCTGAAGCCCTGCAAATGGAAGCTAGAGGATTTGGTGAAAATTTCTGAGAGAGCTTCCCTGGTGGCCCAGTCGGTATAGAGTCTGCCTGACAGTGCAGAAGACCTGGGTTCGATTTCTGGGTCGGGAAGATACCCTGGAGAAGGAAATGGTAACCTACTCCAGTGTTCTTGCCTGGAGAATCCCATGGACAGAAGAGGCTGGTGAGCCCCAGTCCATGGGGTTGCAGAGAGTTGGACATGATTGAGCAACGAACACTTATGTGGGAATCAGACCTAAATGAACCCTATAATGCTTGGAAGATTTGTTTTACAATATACAATACATGATCTTGTCTCTCTAAACTGTTTTCAGTTCTACCTCATGTAACTCACTTAACTCTTTAGCGGGATGTTTGACTGTTCCTGTGTTTCTCTGTCACTTCCAAGGCCACGACAACCACATCATTTCTACCTGAAAAGCTCCCCACCTTGTACCGATTTTTCAAACTCATCCATTCTTAAATTTGGGCACAAATGCCAGATCCTCTGTGAAGCCTTGACTGAGACCCCAGTGCCCCTGTTCCCCACCCACAGGGGATCTCCATCTCTGGATTCCCACAGCTTTATTTTGGCCACACCACATGGCATGTGGGACCTTAGTTCCCTGTCCAAGGATTGAACCTGTGCCCCCAGTGGTGGAAACAGAGTCTCAACCACTGGACCACCAGGGAAGACCCTCCTTAAGTGGTTAAGTATGTAGATTTAAGGGGCTTCCCAGGTGGATCACTGGTGAGGAATCTACCTGCCAATGCAGGAGCTGTAAGAGATTTGGGTTTGATTCCTGGGTTGGGAAGATCCCCTGGACAAGGAAATGGCAACCTGCTCCAGTATTCTTGTCTGGAAAATCCCATGGACAGAGGAGCCTGGAGGGCTACAGTCCATAGGATTGCAAAGAGTCAGACTCGGCTGAGCAGACATGCATGTGGATTCAGGAGGCAGGTTTTCTGGATGCAAACCCTGGCTTGGGTGTTTGTTGTGTGACTTTGGGCAAATTAACTAGACCTTCTGTGCATCAACTTCTTCATCTATGAGATGGGATAATAATTAACTACTGTGTAAGACTGTTGTGCAAATCAGTTGAGCAAATCCATGTTGAATGTGTACAGCAGTGACTGGCAATATTTAGCAATGTTAGCTGTTTATTATTATTAATTGTTACTATTGTTATCATTATGATTATATCTTCTCCTTTAAACTTTCTGGTGGCAGGGTCCCATCTTGTCTATCCTTCTGCTTCACCACATGACTTCGCATATTGATACATGTTGATTTACTTTGTATATTGATAATGTTTATTTATAAATAAGTAGGTGGCCAAAGGGGTTTCCCAGGTGGCTCCATGGTAAAGAATCTGCCTGCCAATGCAGGAGACGTGGGTTTGGTCCCTGGGTTAGGAAGATCCCCTGGAAGAAGAAATGGCAACCCACTCTAGCATTCTTGCCTGGAGAATCCTGTGGACAGAGGAGTCTGATGGGCTGCAGTCCATGGGGTTGCAAAGAGTCAGACACAACTGAGTGAATGGGCACACACACATGGCCAAAGAGTAAATAAGACTGCCATTTCTAGCAAATTGATCCCATTTTCCTTCATTAGTTTTAAGTTACAGGGACTTAATAAAACTCACTTAGGCTTCAGATGACAGTATTGACATACTCTTTTAAACATAATACATCAGATGAGCATCCTTTCCATCTCAGCACGTCAGCCCACACTGTCGTTGCTCAGAGGCAGTATCAAGAGACCATAGCCCAAACCAAGACTTCTAGCAATGGACCATTAAGAAATAACACACTGCTGGGCTGAGGCCTGTCTATAAGTGCCTGGCATCTGGTGGTATTCCCTGGCCACTATGTAGAGATTGACCCCGGAAAGCCAGAGGTGTGACTACAAGTAGACTTTGGAGTTTCAGATACATCTGGCATCAGGGAAGGGTCTTAGAGAAGAGCCATGGAACTTTTCTCATACACATACTGCTCCATTGCTCACTCGTGTCTGACTCTTTGCAGCACCATGGACTATAGCCCACCCGTCTCCTCTGTCTATGGAGTTTTCCACATAGGAATATTGGAGTGGGTTGCCATTTCCTACTCCAGGGGATCTTCCCAACCCAGGGATCAAACCTGTGTCTCTTGCATCTCCTGCATTGGCAGGATTCTTTTCTACTGAGCCACCTAGGAAGGCCATAGATGTAGTGTAACTCCTCAAATTTTGAGAGGTGGCCTCACATAAGTACTACTGTCCATAATCCTCATAATCATTTTGTAAAAGGACCTGGTCATTTTTTGCGAAGTCTAGGCCAGGCTAGTTTCTGTCCTGCCTGTTTCTGAGATTCTTGAGCAAGTGAGAGAAAATGTAGTGATAGAAAAGAGAGGGTAGAGTAATAACCACAGTGGAAATTACCAGGGAGGAGAAGAAGAGATTTTGATTTTGACATCTTTTTCCACTCTTGTGACCACGAATGGAATGACAATGGAAGCTGTCTGAAATATTGATCAACTGAAAGAGAATGAGGAATGTGTGTGCCCACACTGGCCCTGCCAGCGGCACCCCACAAATTGCTCTGCAGGGGGCAGAGGTGGTGGGTACCAGGTGAGTGTGGGCGATGGAAGTGTCAGGGCAGCTGAGCTATACTGACTCACTCAGAGTTCTTCTTTCTTGATGAAAAATTTATAACTTTTACACTGTGGCAAAGCAAATGGGACAGTGACAATTCACAACTGATGCAGTTTGACATGCCTAGCGTACTTCTCACCGACACGAAGCTCTGTTGCTCTCAGCTTTGTGGAGAGAAGTAGCAGACGGGAGGGGTGGCACTGTTCCCACTTCATCCTTGTCATGTTGGTGGCTGATGTTTGTTTATTTGAATTCATTCAACTCAACCAAAAAGTCATCTTGGAAGACCTAGATGGGAGTTCTGAGTTTCTTATAGAACTGTGCAGGAAAGACCAGGCAGATTCGGGAGTCTGACTGGGAAATAAGGAAGAAGAGAAAGTTCTTGAATAAATTAGTCAAAATCCTGCCCAGCAATAGCTTAGACGTGATTGTAATGCCACAGAAAATGTTGGTATTTTGTGATGTATGCGACCTCGGTTAGCAGGCATAGGAGAGCAGGGATGTATGTCCCTCGATGAGATGATGTGTCCAGGAGGGGATTCGGATAGAGCCTCAAGCAGCAGCCAGCCACCCGCCGGGGCCTCATTTAGTCCACTTTCAAACCTGTGAATGCAGTGGGTTTCTGTTGAAAGCAAATATGATTAAGTTGATTTAAATAATTTAAGGACCAAATAAAATCTTCACAGAGTCGATTGAGGTGTGAAGCACAAATGTCTCTTGAGCTGCAGATTAAAGTGGGAGCAGGGCTCGAATCACGGACTCAATGGACACGAGTCTGAGCAAACTCTGGGAGATGGTGAAGGACAGGGAAGCCTGGCGTGCTGCAGTCCATGGGGTCGCCGAATCGGGCGTGACTGAGCGACTGAATCACAGCAACAACAACGCGCCAACGTGTGTGATGGGGGAGGTGTGATCCCCAAAGTGTCTGGGGACAATGAAGCCCTGGAGTGTGACTTCCCTTCCTGCACAGGATGGCAGGAGGGGAACTGTGTCAGAACTGAAATGTGTGGGAGTCTGAACAGTCCGTGTAACCTCCCTGGACAGGCCCTCTGCTCCCAGGCTAGGAAGTCAGGGTTAGGTTGTGTTCAGCTTGTGCTGGGAGCTGCCTACTCACAGGTTGGAGGCAGAAAGTCCCACACCATGGCCTGACGTCATCCCAGGAAATAACCTCTTTGACTGCCCGAGACCTCCTGCATCATCCACGATGCAGTGTTCCCTTCCTGGCCCGAAGCACGGTCACAAAGGACCCCTCTCTGCTTAGCCAAGGGTACACTGGCCTTCTTCAGGACTGGGGACACCCTGGCCACAGTACAACCAAGAGAAGACCCCGGACCTCTGTGGCCTCCTTGCCCACAGACCCTCAGGAGGTACGGGACAAAGCCATGGACAGAGTAGCTAAACTGTTTCTGGCTTGTCAGATGACAGAGTTACAAAATGGAGGGGCATATGGCCATGTCCATCTGCCTTTTACTTTTTAAAGATTTCTTTTCATGTGGACCATTTTTTAAAAGTTATTATTGAATTTGTTCCAGTGTTGCTTCTGTTTATTATTTTTGGTTGTGCTGGGTCTGTGTCGCTAGGTGTGGGCTTTCTCTAGTTGTAGCGAGTGGGGGCCGCTCTTCATTGCATTGCAGTGGCCTCTTCTGTTGCACCGCAGGGGCTCTAGGGGACTCAGGATTCAGTAGTTGTGGTTCCTGAGCTCTAGAGCATGGGCTCAATAGTTGTGGCACATGTGGCTCCCTGGCATGTGGGATCTTCCCGGACCAGGGATCAAACCCGTGTCCCCTGCATTGGCGGGAGGATTCTTATCCAATGTACCACCAGGGAAGTCTTTGCTTCTGTTTTTATATTTTGTGTTTTTGGCAGAGGCATGTGGAATCTTAGCTCCCCGACCAGGGATTGAACATGCACCCCTTGCCTTGGAAGGTGGAGTCCTAACCACTAGATCACCAGGGATGTCCCCTCCATCTGCATTTTAGAGGAATTTAGCCTGGGACCTGGCAACCCCACTTTTAGGCATCTATAAATTGATACACCTGTACATATATTCAGCAGAAAGCTATTCACTGTGATAGTACAGTAGCCAAAGATTAGAATCAACTCAAGTATTTATTAATAGGAAACTGGTCAAACAAATAGTGGTATATCTGCGCAATGGAATACTACATCACGATAAAAAAGAATGAGGTAAATCTGTATGAATCAACATGGAAAAATCTCTAGGATATATTGTAAAGTGAAAAAAAAATGGTGTAGAACAGTATCTATTGTATAATACTTTCTGTAACAATTGTTTTTTTATTACCCCCCCTCCCAAGAAGCCTTTTTGAAGACATTTTTTTTCTAACTGCCACCCCTATGAAATTTTAATATCATGTATAATCAGTTTATGTGCTGTATGTATACTGTATATCTGTGATTTATACATAAAAAGAGCAAGAATTTTTCACTTCTGAAAACCAGTTTTCACCCCCCTGGGGGTGGTAGCACCCCTGTTGAGGATGCCTGTTCAGTAAGAAAGGGAGGAAATAAATATATGTAACCAACTGGAAGGACACATAAAAAACAGGTGTGGGCAAGCTTTCTTCAGGTATTCATTTTCATATTATTTTTATTTTGAACTATCCAAATATATGGCCTGTTCAAAAAATTAAACTGAAAGACACGAATTCATTTTTTCTAAAGTGAAACAAACAATAAAGGACGTCTGAGGAACGGCCAAGCAAAACACACAAGCAAACGAAACGTGCTGCTCCGCCGATTGCTCTGCCCTGAGCCCTGCAGGGTCCTGCCGGCTGGAGGCTGCCTCCGGCAGAGCCGGCATCCGGTTCCCCCGGGGACCTCCGCCCCTCGGCAAGGACTCCTGTCCTCCCGGGGTTAGGGTTCAGCACAAAGGGAACCCGGGAGTCCTCTGCTCTCTTTTAAGTGCTGTTTGGGTTAGTCTTTAAGATCATAGCTTCTACTTTAAAAGCATCAGGATGTCTCAGAGCCTTCGGCATAGGGGCTGGAAGGAAGCACGCACCTCCTGGGCTTTTGGAGAGAATGGGAAATGAAGGGGGAAGTCACTCACGCCCTCTCTTCCTCTTGTGGCCCACAAAAGCTCTTGCCAAGAAGGGCCTGGGGATGGGGCAACACAGCCCTGGCAGTGAGAGAGGGATAAAAGGGCCACTCTGGTTCCCAGTCTCCGGGACCAAGGCCGGGTCAGCTTCCTCCAGCAGTGCGCTTCCTCCTCCCAGAGAGATGGCTCCGGAGGAGGAAAGGCCATGCTTCAGGTTGATTAGGAGACCAGACATTCCACCGTGGGCCTAACAAAACAAAGCCCAACAAAAACTTGGGTGTACACTTCAAGGTATCAGCAACTTTCATTTGATTGTATAAGGAGACAAGATGATAAATTAGATTTGTGTGATTGCGCCCTTTCCTCTGTTTAAATATCAAACATCGCCATGCATGTTTGGAATAACTGGCTGTTGGTGAATAAGTTTTGTTTTTAGAATGCTGCAGTAACGTACCTGGAGAAGAGAGTCAGTTCCTTTAGGTCAAGTCCTGGTTGTGTCCCTCAGCCTCAGTTTTTCCATTGGTAGAATGTGTATGATAATAATCATATCTGCATGATAATACTGTTGTAGAGAGTGAATGGTTGATATAAGAATTGTTTCACGAGAGCAAGATATTGTCATTGTTGACATTGTTATTTCTAGAAGATTGGGGGAGGGTCTTGCATTTTAGAACTCAGCTGGGGACACTTAAGGGGCTTCCCAGGTAGCTCAGTGGTAAAGAATCTGCCTGACAATGCAGGAAATGCAGGAGACATGGGTTCAATCCCTGGGTTGGGAAGATCCCCTGGAGAAGAGAATGGCCACCCACTCCAGTGTTCTTGCCAGGATAATCCCCTGGACAGAGGAGCCTGGTGGGCTACAGTCTGTGGGATCGCAACGTCAGACACGACTGAGTGATTGAATACACACAGACCTACAAACACACCCACAGGGTACACTTAACCAACTTGTTGAGCTGAATTGTTGTGCCGAATTCAAATGTCTCTGCTCCATTGAAAGAGATTCTAGATTCTCCCTTCTATAATGTGGATTCATTTCTCAACATTTTTGGAAACATCGAAGCCACTTATGAGTGGGTGGTTCGGAAATCTAGGGTGTTGTGTGGGAAATGGCAGCTTTTGATGGTTTGCCTTATGCCTTCTTACCACATCTCCCTGTTGGGCCTCAGATCTGCCACTAACTTTTCTGTTTTCTCTCCTCTTTCTGTGTCTGAGGGGTTGCTGCTTGAAATACACACAGGGAAACGAATCTGTCTCAGGCCACACCAGTGCTGAGTGCTAGACTATAAGTGTTAGAATGCTCCTCTCAGAACTGCGTAGACCCCCAGCACCATTTTATATCCTAGTGAATTATCCTCACACCTGTCCACCTTACTAACATGTATTCCTGGCAGAAGTGGCTGAGCTTTTTTTGCTTTAAATTTTAAAAAAATTGTTATATGCTTATTGTAGAAGAAGTTCTAAAATAAACAAAATGTATGCAGAAAAAGGCATTACTCATAATTCTGCTACTTAGAGTTATGGAATGTTAACCTCTAGGCACATAATAATCTATGTATTTGTATATATGCATGATGTGTGTATACATATATATAGAGAGAAATATAGACTATGCATATGTGTGTACATATTTATATGCATGTATTTGGGTTTATATAATATTTGTTTGCTCATTTTTCTTTTGAGGGGCTGCACTGGGTTTTAGTTGCAGCACGTGGGATCTTCAGTCTTCACTGTTGCATTTGGGATCTTTAGTTGGGGTGCGTGGGATCTAGTTCACTGAATAGGGATTGAACCCAGGCCGAGTGTGTTGGGAGCACTGGACCACCAGGGAAATCCCTGCTCACCTTACTTTTATACACAAATGGAATCACAGTGAATCTACTATTGTGTGATCTACTCTATTCCTTTTCTAAAATTTGATAATATATTACAAATAATTTTCCATATTAATAAACATATCATATACATTATTCGTAGCAGAAGTACCCCAACTTGCCTTCAAGAAAAAGAGCCAGCAGCAAGTCTCATGTCTAAAAACATAGCGACCTGGTAGGAAAAGTAAGTTCTCCACACTCTCCCTTCCTCCAAAAAAGCAGCATGCCTGCGTTCTCAGTCACTCGGTCATGTCTGACTCTTTGCAAACCTGTGGACTGTAGCCTGCCAGGCTCCTCTATCCATGGAATTCTCTAGGCAAGAATACTGGAGTTGCCGTTTCCTTCTCCAGGGAATCTTTCTGACCCAGGGATCAAATGCATGTCTCCTGCATTGGCAGGTGGATTCTTTACATCTGAGTCACCTGGGAAGCCATCAAAGAAGCAGGTGGCTGCAGTAAGGATGCACTGAACTGCTAAGAAGAGAGATTTTCTCTAGTACATGTGAGTCCCATGGGAATGACAGTGGCCTGAAGCTTTTCTTAATGGCAGACTTTCCCAGGTTTGGGTTCCCAAGTGGGGCAGCAGCATGGCCATCATGCTGCAGGGCTCCTGGGCTTGCACTGAATCCTGCCCCCACCCCTTCCACCCCCCAGAGAGTCCTCCTGGTTTCCAAGGACCCTCAGGACATCTCTTCAGGACAGACAGGAGAGGTGTTCCGAGGGCTTCTTTGTATTTCTGTTGCCCAAATCTTCCTGGCTTGCTTCTGATTTTTTGTTTGTTTCGGGGTTTTCTTTTTGCACTGAAAATGTTTTCCATCAGGGTACATCCTTGTGCTGTTTTCAGCCAGCTCTTTACCATTCTGCTGTTACCATGTCTGTCCTGGCTAGGGTGGTCGCTTTCGCTGCAGCCTTCTGATATTTCTTGTTTACCTCAGGGAGTATTCTTTCTTTTAAGACAGGGCTATGTAGCACACTCAGCTCGGTGCAAACTGCTACCTTCCTTTCCTGGCGCTAGTCAGCAGCAGAATGCAGCTCTGGGGCCTCTTGGCAGACCGCACTCTCTGTCCCGGAGAAGGCCCCCTGCAGCCACCCCCATCCCGTCCGTACCTCCTCCAGGAGGTAACTGAGCGTGTCCGCTCTTGTAGAAACCTGTTTTCTGAGGGTGAAAGGGAACAGTGTTCCATAAGAATCAGGGAGAAAGCGCTGCCCATTTCTGAAGAGGTAAACACAAATTCCAGAGAGCCATGGCATAGACCCTGTCTGCAGGTAATGCTCCAGGCAGTTGAGAATGGTTCTTGGAGGTTTGGATGCAAACGGCCCTGCTTCTCAGAGAGGAAGAACAGAGGAGGTTTGGATGCAAACGGCCCTGCTTCTCAGAGAGGAAGAACAGAGGAGGTTTACCTTCTTGGAACAACAGTTCTTAACTGTTTTGGGGTCACTGAAACTGTTAGTCTCTCAGTCATGTCTGACTCTGTGCAACTCTATGGACCATAGCCTACCAGGCTCCTCTGTCCACGGGATTCTCCAGGCAAGAATACTGAAGTGGGTAGCCATTCCCTTCTCCAAGGGATCTTTACGACCAAACCCAGGTCTCCTGCATTGCAAGTGGATTCCTTACTGTCTGAGCCACCGCGGAAAGTGAAAAATGAAAATGAAAGTCGTGTCTGACTCTTTGCAACCTCACAGACTGTAGCCCAACAGTCTCCTCTGTCCATGGGATTCTCCAGGCAAGAATACTGGAGTGGGTGGCTGTTCCCTTCTCCAGGGGATCTTCCCAACCCAGGGATTGAACCCAGGTCTCCTGCATTGCAGGCGGATTCTTTACCATCTGAGCCACCGGGGAAGCGCTCAAGAAATAACAGAGCCTGATGGGGGCCAGCAGGTGTCCTCATTGCCGTGTACACATACAGTACAGACACATCGCAGACAATCTCAGGAAGTTCACAGACCTGCTAACACCCAACGAAAGGCCTGCTGGGAGTTAAGTCCAGGAAAAATCTGGTTAGAGCTTTTAGTGGAGGAAACCCAAAGCCCTGGAGAGCAACTCTCCACCCCCAAGCTGAGCAGAAGGCAGAGGCCGTTTTCGGGGTAATTTAGGTTGAACCCCTCCTGACCTTCCCCTATGATTTCTTTACAGGGGAAAGTCAACCTCCAGATTTGTGGTTTGCTAGGTATGTAGTACCTTCTCTGTCAGCCCCAGACTCGGCCTGGAAATCATGGCCGAGGCTTCATGCACAGCTCTCCCTAAAGAAGATCCAGTGGGGCTGGGAGAACAGGCTCTGGATCAACCTGTGATAAACCCTGCAGCACCAACTTTGAGTTTGGCTTCTGATGACAGGGACCCCATTGGCCTTGAAGCTGGTGCATTTGGGCTGATTTATTGTGCCAGCTGTGAGGAGCCACTGAGTCCCTCTGCTAGCTGAGAATGGAGGGCTTCCTGGCATCTGTTTGGATATGTTTTTGGTGGCAGGACAGCCTCGTGG